>NC_084740.1:48770034-49070034 GCF_033978785.1 Entelurus aequoreus
AAAGGAAAATAACAAGTTAGCCTTTACGCAAACCATAAACTGATAGGTGTGGGCTGCACCTGGGAACACACTGTGCACTTCTGATTGGTGTTTCTATGCATGCGTGTGTGTGTGTGTGCGTGTGTGTGTGTGTGTGTGTGTGTGTGTGTGTGTGTGTGTGTGTGTGTGTGTGTGTGTGTGTGTGTGTGTGTGTGTGTGTGTGTGTGTGCGTGTGTGTGTCTGTCTATGAGGCTGCAGTGCGTTAATAAATGTCCCCACACGATGTACATTTGACAGTGATTCATAGCAGGGAAGCTAACATCAGCCTACCGCGACAGCCAAAATATCTACTAACGTTACTTACCGCCATGTGCTTCCTCAAATTTGACGTTGAGTTCATGTAAGCTTAAGCTTGTTGTTTTGCCGCTGACCGCCTGGCTCTGTTTGATTGGTGAAACAGAGTCAAACTTCACCAGTGACTGTATTTGATTGGTGAAACGCAGGCATGCGATAGATCCTACTTTGAAGGTCTGTCCGACAAACCAAAACAAACAAAGCGTGCATTAACAGATGGATGAAAATTAGTAGCGAGTAGCGAGCTGAATGTAGATAAATGGAGCGGAGTAAAAGTAGCGTTTCTTCTCTATAAATATACTCAAGTAAAAGTAAAAGTATTGTAACGACCTGGTCGCATCGTGGTGCGAGGTGTTCTCCCAAGGATGCAGACGGGCTCGGACACAGCTTGCAGGTAGGAAAAATGATTTATTCAGGAACTAACTCAGACAGGAAAAAACAAAAACGACTAGCGTGGGAGCTAGCAAGCAAAATAATATAGCATGAGAGCTAGCAGGAAACAAAGTGGTCGTTAGCTGTTGCGTGAAAGCAAATTAGGAAGCCAGGCCGAGTGAGGCCCGGGCAAAGACTAAATAGCCCTCTGATTAGTGCCCGGACAACAGGTGAGCGTCTCGAACACTAACCAGAGGCAGCTGAGCATAATCTGCCGCCATGGCAACAGAAACAAACAAACACGTGACACTAAACTGTAAACAAACTGATCCGAGCAGCGGATCCTAACAAGTATGGTGCATTAAAACTACTCTTAGAAGTACAATTTATCCCAAAAGTTACTCAAGTAGATGTAACGGAGTAAATGTAGCGCGTTACTACCCACCTCTGTATACATCAAAATATTGCGGAAAACTAATCAAACTGGAATGGCATTCAGTTCAGTTCAGTTGCAGTTTATTTCAAACATGCATACGATACAATGTAATGCATCACATATTTCCAGTTGTTTCATTACAGCATGTCCGAAAAGGAGTAGGAAGAAGGAGAGCTTATTTAATCCTACCCCTTTTCTATACCATAGCAATTTTATCCCATGCCCTTGTTCTCTGTAACAGAACAGTGAACAAATAAATAATAAACAAATAATATGACCATCCATCCATCCATCCATTGTCTACCGCTTATTCCCTTCGGGGTCGCGGGGGGCGCTGGAGCCTATCTCAGCTACAATCGGGCGGAAGGCGGGGTACACCCTGGACAAGTCGCCACCTCATCGCAGGGCCAACACAGATAGACAGATAACATTCACACTCACATTCACACACTAGGGCCAATTTAGTGTCGCCAATCAACCTATCCCCAGGTGCATGTCTTTGGAGGCGGGAGGAAGCCGGAGTACCCGGAGGGAACCCACGCAGTCACGGGGAGAACATGCAAACTCCACACAGAAAGATCCAGAGGCCGGGATTGAACTCACGACTACTCAGGACCTTCGTATTGTGAGGCAGACGCACTAACCCCTCTGCCACCGTGCTGCCCTAATAATATGACCACATCACCCCAATTCTCAAATCCCTTCACTGGATTCCTGTTCCACTCAGGATTGAATTCAAGGTCTCCCTGCTAACCCACCAGTGCCTCCATGGAAATGCCCCCCTCTACCTCAAAGAACTACTCACCCCCAAATCCTCCACACGACACCTCCGCTCCGGACAGGCTAACCTCCTCCAACCTCCGAGGACAAAGCTAAGAACAATGGGAGACCGGGCTTTCTGCCCTGCCGCTCCCAGTCTGTGGAACGCTCTCCCTGACCACCTGAGGGTACCACAGACTGTGGTTGCTTTTAAAAAAGGCTTAAAAGCCCTTCTTTTTAAAAAGCCTTTTTTTAGATATGTGCATACTAGCTATAACTATTTGGCTGTTCCAGTTTTTATTTTTATTTATTTCTTTATTATCTTTTTTTATTTATTTTATTTTTTTGTTAATACACTGTAGCACTTTGAGATTGTTTACTCAATATAAAGTGCTTTATACAAATAAAATCTATTATTATTATTATTATTATACCATAGTTAGTGAACAAATATTAAATACATAAATTATCTTTGTTTCAATTAAAAAAAAAAAAAAAGGGTTCAAGATGTTCATCATAATTCTTGTTCTGTGTTTGAACAGTCTCTTAAAGTGAATCATATTTGGTTAATCCATTCCATAATTTAATTCCACATACTGATATACTAAAGGTTTTTAAGTGTACGTGCATACAAATGTTTTAAATTAAATTTTCCTCTAAGGTTATATTTCTCCTCTTTAGTTGAGAAGAATTGTTGTACATTCTTGGGTAGCAGGTTATAGTTTGCTTTGTACATCATTTGTGCTGTTTGCAAATGCACCAAATCGTTAAATTTCAATATTTGTGATTTAATAAATAAAGGGTTTGTATGTTCTCTATATCCAACAATATGTATTATTCTAATTGGTCTTTTTTGTAACACAGTTAGTGCATGAAGCGCACATTTGTAGTTGTTTCCCCATATTTCTACACAATAACTCAGATATGTAACACTAGTGAGCAGTAGAGAATATGAAGTGATTTTTGGTCAAAAACATGTTTTGCTTTATTCATTATTGACGTGTTTCTTGCTACTTTATGTTGTATATTTTTTACGTGACAATGCGGGGACTTTGGGTTGTTTGTTTTCCCGAGATGCAAGTAAAGCTGGATCGGCCATGGCTTGGAGGTGAGTACATATTTATTTTAACACTATAAACTACAAAAAAAAGGGTGCAAACAAAAAGGCGCGCACAAAGGCGGAGAACAAACTTGACTAATGAAAACAAGTCTAGCACAAAGGCAGAAACTATGAACATGAAACTAGAGTCACTAACTGTGGCATTAATAACAAAAACTTACTTGGCAGAGCAGGATTCTATGGCATGGAACACGTAATCAATGAAGTAACAGGGATAACAGAGTTAATGTCGCCAGGCTGACTTCCTGGCAACTATGGGTTTAAATAATACAGACATGATTTGTGACAGGTGCGCGAGTGCAAAACGGGAGACAGGTGAAACTAATGAGTAGTCATGGTGACAAGGCAAGGGAGTGAAAGCAGGAACTAAAAAGTGTCCAAAAACCAAGCAGAAGATAACTAAACAATAACATGATCAACAGACATGACAACTGAAGATGGCCCAACTTAAAAAATGTTTGAGATAAGAGCTGTCTCTCAGCTAATTGTTATGCTGTAAATTGAAAGCAAACATTTGGGTTACAAGCATTAGTTGGCGCAGAAAATGCCACGGTCAACCCTGTAGGATTCACGCAAAACATCTGGTCTTACATGCTAGTATTAGCTTATAGCTCGTGTTGCGCGGGACCAACCTTCCTCTCAGGAAATAACAACACACTAGTCAATCTCAAGTTCTTTTTGGTTGACATATATGTTGAGTAAAAAGGATCACCGAAACAGAATAGTACTTGGCCAAGTTTTACTAAAGCTTTAGGAGACCAGCCCTTACAATGCATCAAGAAGCGGTCTAAATAATAGTACAGGCCAAAAGTTTGGACACAACTTCTCATTCAATTGGTTTTCTTTATTTTCATGACTATTTACATTGTAGATTGTCACTATATATATATATATATATATATATATATATATATATATATATATATATATATATATATATATATATATATATATATATATATATGTATACATATATATATATATATATATATATATATATATATATATATATATATATATATATATATATATATATATATATATATATATATATATATTATATATATATATATATATATATATATATATATATATATATATATATATATATATATATATATATATATATATATATATATATATATATATATATATATATATATATATATATATATATATATATATATATATATATATATATATATATATATATATATATATATATATATATATATATATATATATATATATATATATATATATATATATATATATATATATATATATATATATATATATATATATATATATATATATATAATTGTATACATTTTTAAAAAATCTTAAGGTCTTTCATTTTAAAAGGCATGTTACATTTTAAAATCATGTTGTTTTCGGGGTGGGGGGAAGCGCCATTTGAACCATTTAATTTAATTTTAGTTCATTCAATTAAACAATATGGCTAGGGTAACAGTCATAATAAAAGAAGACTGGATTGTGAGTCATTAAGTGAGCTGTGTTTAGTCTTAATGTGATGACACTCACTTCCCAGGCACACGTTCAAATATTAAACACCGTGTCAGTCATTGGTCCTGAAAGTGCAATTTTTGTGGTAACTTATGTTTACACTTTACACAGCTTGTTGGCATAGCGAACGTCACGGTGAACCCCGTAAGAACCGACCAAAACATCCAGGGTCTCGATACCACACACTTGTGTGGTGTTCGGGTCTGTGGGACCCATTTTCATTTTTTATTAAAAGAAAAATGATATAATTAATTAATTTATTCAAACTGAGACTCACTGACTTTGGCTCATTTTCTGTGAAGAACATTTATCAGAAAACATATTTAATGACCACACACCATACACCCACCTACACATTTCTATTACATAAAATATGTATGGGTCCACTCGACCCGGGGCTAATAGAAGTGTGGAAATTTATGTTCTGTGTACCACACACACCCACCCACCCACAAACACACACAGACACACACACACACACATACACAGCAGGCCTGGACATGAGGAGGACAGAGTGTAGGTACACAGAACATCAGAGGGTCAAATGTGCGAGAAAATGAGAGCAGACAGTGTTGACAAACAATGTTGCAACCTCGTGTAGGAACCGCAGGTGCAGAAACACAAAAGAAGAATCCCTGTGGGATTCTCTTTTGTGTTTTGTGTAAGAAAGTAATTTGTTACTTCAAGCATGAAAAAAAAATCATGATTTTGACACAAATGTGTCTCATAATTAAAACAGATGACAGCCAAATGGACTTTGCTGTTTTATTTTCAATTAAACAATAGAAAAGACGTACTCATATAGTAGTACAGTTGGCACAGTACAGTAAACTGACATTTAATATTTAAACATTTAACATTTCTAACAATTTTAAACAGAAATAATTCAAATTCAATTCAAAATTACAATAAAAAAAACATTTGGCCAGGGGCCGGGCTGTATATATGCGCACAAATTGACTGAAAGAGCACGCACTTGGCGCGATGATGTCATGTTATCCATGGAAAAATGCATTTTTAGACCATATGATTTGCCTGAGCGGCTAGGAGACCCCGAGAGTAACAAGCGGTTGCCTTGTTGAATTTCCATTAAGAACAATAAATTATATTTTTAGTATAAGTTTGCTGGTTTGAAGAAATGTAATGCCGAGCGCATATCATTATGTCAAGATAATGGCACTAGCATTTAAGAATATTTTTCAACATATTGAGCAAAAAGGTCTCTTTTTTTTTCTACCAAGAAAAGTGCACTTGTTATTAGTGAGAATATACTTATTTTAAGGTATTTTGGGGTTCATTGAGGTTAGCTAATTTGACTTGTTTTGGAAAGTCTTGACAAGCCGAATGTTCTTGTTCTATTGGCAGATAATTGTGCTTAGTTCAAATAAAATACCCCTAATTTTTGTATTTTTTTTAGGGATGTCCGATAATGGCTTTTTTGCCGATATCCGATATTCCGATATTGTCCAACTCTTAATTACCGATACCGATATCAACCGATACCGATATCAACCGATACAGATATATACACTCGTGGAATTAACACATTATTATGCCTAATTTGGACAACCAGGTATGGTGAAGATAAGGTCCTTTTCAAAAAAAATTAATAAAATAAAATAATCCATCCATCCATCCATCCATCTTCTTCCGCTTATCCGAGGTCGGGTCGCGGGGGCAGCAGCTTAAGCAGGGAAGCCCAGACTTCCCTCTCCCCAGCCACTTCGTCCAGCTCCTCCCGGGGGATCCCGAGGCGTTCCCAGGCCAGCCGGGAGACATAGTCTTCCCAACGTGTCCTGGGTCTTCCCCGTGGCCTCCTACCGGTCGGACGTGCCCTAAACACCTCCCTAGGGAGGCGTTCGGGTGGCATCCTGACCAGATGCCCGAACCACCTCATCTGGCTCCTCTCGATGTGGAGGAGCAGCGGCTTTACTTTGAGCTCCCCCCGGATGGCAGAGCTTCTCACCCTATCTCTAAGGGAGAGCCCCGCCACCCAGGGGAGGAAACTCATTTCGGCCGCTTGTACCCGTGATCTTGTCCTTTCGGTCATAACCCAAAGCTCATGACCATAGGTGAGGATGGGAACGTAGATCGACCGGTAAATTGAGAGCTTTGCCTTCCGGCTCAGCTCCTTCTTCACCACAACGGATCGATACAGCGTCCGCATTACTGAAGACGCCGCACCGATCCGCCTGTCAATCTCACGATCCACTCTTCCCTCACTCGTGAACAAGACTCCGAGGTACTTGAACTCCTCCACTTGGGGCAGGGTCTCCTCCGCAACCCGGAGATGGCACTCCACCCTTTTCCGGGCGAGAACCATGGATTCGGACTTGGAGGTGCTGATTCTCATCCCAGTCGCTTCACACTCAGCTGCGAACCGATCCAGTGAGAGCTGAAGATCCTGGCCAGATGAAGCCATCAGGACCACATCATCTGCAAAAAGCAGAGACCTAATCCTGCAGCCACCAAACCAGATCCCCTCAACGCCTTGACTGCGCCTAGAAATGTTGTCCATAAAAGTTATGAACAGAATCGGTGACAAAGGGCAGCCTTGGCGGAGTCCAACTCTCACTGGAAACGTGTCCGACTTACTGCCGGCAATGCGGACAAAGCTCTGGCACTGATCATACAGGGAGCGGACCGCCACAATCAGACAGTCCGATACCCCATACTCTCTGAGCACTCCCCACAGGACTTCCCGAGGGACACGGTCGAATGCCTTCTCCAAGTCCACAAAACACATGTAGACTGGTTGGGCAAACTCCCATGCACCCTCAAGGACCCTGCCTAGAGTATAGAGCTGGTCCACAGTTCCACGACCAGGACGAAAACCACACTGTTCCTCCTGAATCTGAGGTTCGACTATCCGGCGTAGCCTCCTCTCCAGCACACCTGAATAGACCTTACCGGGAAGGCTGAGGAGTGTGATCCCACGATAGTTAGAACACACCCTCCGGTTCCCCTTCTTAAAGAGAGGAACCACCACCCCGGTCTGCCAATCCAGAGGTACCGCCCCCGATGTCCACGCGATGCTGCAGAGTCTTGTCAACCAAGACAGCCCCACAGCATCCAGAGCCTTAAGGAACTCTGGGCGGATCTCATCCACCCCCGGGGCCTTGCCACCGAGGAGCTTTTTAACTACCTCAGCAACCTCAGCCCCAGAAATAGGAGAGCCCACCACAGATTCCCCAGGCACTACTTCCTCATAGGAAGACGTGTTGGTGGGATTGAGGAGGTCTTCGAAGTATTCCCTCCACCGATCCACAACATCCGCAGTCGAGGTCAGCAGAACACCATCCTCACCATGCACGGTGTTGATAGTGCACTGCTTCCCCTTCCTGAGGCGGCGGATGGTGGTCCAGAATCGCTTCGAAGCCATCCGGAAGTCGTTTTCCATGGCTTCCCCGAACTCCTCCCATGTCCGAGTTTTTGCCTCCGCGACCGCCGAAGCCGCACACCGCTTGGCCTGTCGGTACCTCAGGAGTCCTATGAGCCAAAAGAACCCGATAGGACTCCTTCTTCAGCTTGACGGCATCCCTCACCGCCGGTGTCCACCAACGGGTTCTAGGATTACCGCCACGACAGGCACCAACTACCTTGCGGCCACAGCTCCAATCAGCCGCCTCGGCAATAGAGGTGCGGAACATGGTCCATTCGGACTCAATGTCCAGCACCTCCCTCGTGACATGTTCAAAGTTCTTCCGGAGGTGGGAATTGAAACTCTCTCTGACAGGAGACTCTGCCAGACGTTCCCAGCAAACCCTCACAATGCGTTTGGGCCTGCCAGGTCTGTCCGGCATCCTCCCCCACCATCGCAGCCAACTCACCACCAGGTGGTGATCGGTAGAAAGCTCCGCCCCTCTCTTCACCCGAGTGTCCAAAACATGAGGCCGCAAATCCGACGACACAACTACAAAGTCGATCATGGAACTGCGGCCTAGGGTGTCCTGGTGCCAAGTGCACATATGGACACCCTTATGTTTGAACATGGTGTTTGTTATGGACAATCTGTGACGGGCACAAAAGTCCAATAACAAAACACCGCTCGGGTTCAGATCCGGGCAGCCATTCTTCCCAATCACGCCTCTCCAGGTTTCACTGTCGCTGCCAACATGAGCATTGAAGTCCCCCAGTAGAACGAGGGAATCACCCGGGGGAGCACTCTCAAGTACTCCCTCGAGTGAATCCAAAAAGGGTGGGTACTCTGAGCTGCGGTTTGGCGCGTAAGCGCAAACCACAGTCAGGACCCGTTCCCCCACCCGAAGGCGGAGGGAAGCTACCCTCTCGTCCACCGGGTTGAACTCCAACATGCAGGCTCTGAGCCGGGGGGAAACAAGAATTGCCACCCCAGCCCGTCGCCTCTCACCGCCGGCAACGCCAGAGTAGAAGAGAGTCCAGCCCCTCTCGAGAGAACTGGTTCCAGAGCCCTTGCTGTGCGTCGAAGTGAGTCCGACTATGTCTAGTCGGAACTTCTCCACCTCGCGCACTAGCTCAGGCTCCTTCCCCCCCAGCGAGGTGACGTTCCACGTCCCAAGAGCTAGCTTCTGTAGCCGAGGATCGGCCCGCCAAGTGCCCTGCCTTCGGCTGCCGCCCAGCTCACAACGCACCCGACCTCTATGACCCCTGCTATGGGTGGTGAGCCCATTGGAGGGGGAACCCACGTTGCCTCTTCGGGCTGTGCCCGGCCGGGCCCCATGGGGACAGGCCCGGCCACCAGGCGCTCGCCATCGTGCCCCACCTCCGGGCCTGGCTCCAGAGGGGGGCCCCGGTGACCCGCGTCCGGGCGAGGGAAATCTGGGTCCATAGGTTTTATTTTTCATTGAGGTCTTCGAGCTGCTCTTTGTCTGATCCCTCACCTAGGACCAGTTTGTCTTGGGAGACCCTACCAGGGGGCATAAAGCCCCCGGACAACATAGCTCCTAGGATCATTGGGACACGCAAACTCCTCTACCACGGTAAGGTGGCAGCTCAGAGATAAAATAAGATAAATAAATTAAAAACATTTTCTTGAATAAAAAAGAAAGTAAAACAATATAAAAACAGTTACATAGAAACTAGTAATTAATGAAAATTAGTAAAATTAACTGTTAAAGGTTAGTACTATTAGTGGACCAGCAGCACGCACAATCATGTGTGCTTACGGACTGTATCCCTTGCAGACTGTATTGATATATATTGATATATAATGTAGGAAGCAGAATATTAATAACAGAAGGAAACAACCCTTTTGTGTGAATGAGTGTAAATGGGGGAGGGAGGTTTTTTGGGTTGGTGCACTAATTGTAAGTGTATCTTGTGTTTTTTATGTTGATTTAATAAAAAAATAAATAAAATAAAAAAAACAAAAAAACAATACCAATAATAAAAAAACCAATACCAATAATTTCCGATATTACATTTTAAAGGCCTACTAAATTATTTTTTTATTATTTAAACGGGGATTGCAGGTCCATTCTATGTGTCATACTTGATCATTTCGCGATATTGCCATATTTTTGCTGAAAGGATTTAGTAGAGAACATCGACGATAAAGTTCGCAACTTTGGTCGCTGATAAAAAAAAGCCTTGCCTGTACCGGAAGTAGCGTGACGTCACAGGTTGAAAGGCTCCTCACATTTCCCCATTGTTTACACCAGCAGCGAGAGCGATTCGGACCGAGAAAGCGACGATTACCCCATTAATTTGAGCGAGGATGAAAGATTCGTGGATGAGGAACGTGAGAGTGAAGGACTAGCGTACAGTGCAGGATGTATCTTTTTTCGCTCTGACCGTAACTTAGGTACAAGCTGGCTTATTGGATTCCACACTTTCTCCTTTTTTTATTGTGGATCACGGATTTGTATTTTAAACCACCTCGGATACTATATCCTCTTGAAAATGAGAGTCGAGAACGCGAAATGGACATTCACAGTGACTTTTATCTCCACGATAATACATCTGCGTAGCTCTTTAGCTACGGAGCTAACGTGATAGCATTGTGTTTAAATGCAGATATAAACAAAAGAAATAAACCCCTGACTGGAAGGATAGACAGAAAATCAACAATACTATTAAACCATGGACCTGTAAATACACGGTTAATGCTTTCCAGCTTGGCGAAGCTTAACAATGCTGTTGCTAACGACGCCATTGAAGCTAACTTAGCAACGGGACCTCACAGAGCTATGATAAAAACATTAGCGCTCCACCTACGCCAGCCAGCCCTCATCTGCTCATCAACACCCGTGCTCACCTGCGTTCCAGCGATCGACGGAAGGACGAAGGACTTCACCCGATCATCCGTGCGGTCGGCGGCTAGCGTCGGATAGCGCGTCTGCTATCCAAATCAAAGTCCTCCTGGTTGTGTTGCTGCAGCCAGCAGCTAATACACCGATCCCACCTACAACTTTCTTCTTTGCAGTCTTCATTGTTCATTAAACAAACTGCAAAAGATTCACCAACACAGATGTCCAGAATACTGTGGAATTTTGCGATGAAAACAGAGCTTTTTGTATTGGATACAATGGTGTCCGAATACTTCCGTTTAACTACTGACGTCACGCGCATACGTCATCATACATAGACGTTTTCAACCGGAAGTTCCTTGGGAAATTTAAAATTGCACTTTATAAGTTAACCCGGCTGTATTGGCATGTGTTGCAATGTTAAGATTTCATCATTGATATATAAACTATCAGACTGCGTGGTCGGTAGTAGTGGCTTTCAGTAGGCCTTTAAAGCATTTATCGGACATCTCAAAAAAAAAAAGTCTTGTTTTTGAACACTAACTTTTTGCAGTGTGCTATCTTTTTACACACGAGACCGAAAGCATTAACTCTTAGCGGAGGTCAAATAAATATGTTTGGGTCTCATACGTGTGACTCACCACAACAATCATCTTGATGACACGCTGATATGTATCGTTTCTGTTTTGAGTCGTCGTTGTGCCGGCAGGTGTTCCTCTGGACGTTACCCCGCCTCCATCACTCATCCTGTTGTGGTAACCGCACGAGTTTCCATCACACACACACACACACGCACACTTATCCCAAATTTCCACCTCTTTCCAGGTCTCTGCGGTTGCAATTGCAAGCTGCACCGTGTCCAAACATAGTCTGCAATGTTCTGCAGATGTAGACCTTCTCATGTGGTTAATGGAAGTAGACATTTATCTGCTTGGAGAGGCCCGGTTGCGCCTCATATCGTGCCTCGGTGGGTGGTCTCCCGCTTCCTCTCGCCGTCCGTTTGGAGAACAGGCAGGGGTAACACGGCGTGCAGCCTCCGACCATCCGGTGCTGTTGTCATGTTTGCATAAACGCCTTCATTGTGATTTCATGGCACGCCGTTGTTTGAAGCTCTAACGTCGTCTGCTTCG
Organism: Entelurus aequoreus; assembly: GCF_033978785.1. Lineage (NCBI taxonomy): Eukaryota > Metazoa > Chordata > Actinopteri > Syngnathiformes > Syngnathidae > Entelurus > Entelurus aequoreus. The sequence continues at coordinate 48,781,939 of NC_084740.1, forward strand.
TTACACGATAAGGTCAAAGTGATGGCAGGAAACAACAATGGAGGATGCATCTGTCATACATTTGGTTTGTTGCCTCACTATATCTAGCACACACACACACACACACACACACACACACACACACACACACGACTTGACCTTTCAACAGCCGCCATCACGGCTCTTTGTACTTTCCGCCCACTTCTTGTTTTTCTACTGGTGAAACTGCACTTCCTTCTTTTGACTGTCACCGCAACAACGTGATGGCTCCGTGCTGACAAGGACAAGCACCGTGCTTGTGTAGCAACATTCCATCCTCTCCATAGGCTGATACACCATATTGCCAAAAGTATTTGGCCACCTGCCTTGACTCACGTATGAACTTGAAGTGCCATCTCATTCCTAACCCATGCACTGCAAAAAGTCAGTGTTCAGAAACAAGAAAAAAAAAATACAAAAATGAGGGGTATTTTATTTGAACTGAGCAAAATTATCTGCCAATAGAACAAGAAAATTTGGCTTGTCAAGACTTTCCAAAACAAGTAAAATTAGCTAACCTCAATGAACCCAAAAATACCTTAAAATACCGGTAAGTATATTCTCACTAATAACAAGTGCACTTTTCTTGGAAGAAAAAAAAGAGACCTTTTTGCTCAATATGTTGAAAAATATTCTTAAATGAAGTAAATGCTAGTGCCATTATCTTGACATAATGATATGCACTCGGCGTTACATTTCTTGAAACCAGCAAACTTATACTAAAAACTAATTTATTGTTCTTAATGGAAAGGCAACAAGGCAACCGCTTGTTACTCTCGGGGTCTCCTAGCCGCTCAGGCAAATCATATTGTCTAAAAATGCATTTTTCCATCGATAATATGACATCATCGCGCCATGTGCGTGCTCTTTCAGTCAATTAGTGCGCATATATACAGCCCGGCCCCCGGCCAAAAAAATTTTAATTGTAATTTGGAAGAATTTATCTGAATGTGCATGAACTATTTGTGTTCAAAATTGTTGGAAATGTTAAATGTTTAAATATTAACTGTCAGTTTACTGTACTGTGCCAACTGTATATGAGTATGTGTTTTCTATTGTTTCATTGAAAATAAAACAGCAAAGTCCATTTGGCTGTCATCTGTTTTAATTATGAGACACAATTGGGTCAAAATCCTGCTTGAAATAAGAAATGATTACTTTAAAAAAGTAGTTTTATACTTGTGAGTGTTGATGACACGGCTTTGCAACAGTTGATATTGTAGTTTCAAGCATGTTTTACTCAATATAGGTCATCAAATCTCAGCAACAAGCTGTAATATCTTACTGAGATCATTTAGGACCAAAACACTGAAAACAAGTAAAACACTCTAACATAAAATCTGTTTAGTGAGAAGACAGAAAATAAGCAAATATCACCCTTATTTGAGATATTTCATCTTACCTAGATTGCAGTTTTTGCAGTGTAACAATTAGGAAGGTTTGTGTTACGTTTGTCCTCCCACAGAAACATTATCAAAACAACAAACATATTTCTCCCTCCATCTTTTTTCATTTTTGAAAAAGCTCCAGGGAGCCACTAGGGCGGTGCTAAAGAGCCGCATGCGTCTCCCACCAATAAGAAGACATCTTCCATGTCCACACTTAGTCATGGCCCACAGGGAGGGTGTCTGCGGGTTGATCATTGCCTCACATTTCCTGTTATGAAATACACCCCAAAGCGAGTAAAAAGGGCTTAACAAAGCACCAGTGTGATGATTCCAATCCCTTCCTTTTTTTTATTTTTAACGCTGACTCTGAAACATTTTGTCCGTTCGTCATTTCGAGGAAATGTGCCCGTGAAGGCAATCGCACCAGCAAGCCAGAGTGTCATTCCAATTCCGCACACCGCCTAAAGGAAGCCCTGACTGCAGGAAGAAGCAGGCTGAGACAAGAAAATTGATTTTCCGACTGATGGATTCCAGCCCGGATCTCGCGCTGATCTAAAGAGAAAGAAGCGGTAATGGCGTGTTCTCTGATCCCACACGTTCTATACGATGCGGTTTGGGGTTGTTTTTTTTTTTATATCCGAATGCGACAAGGCCCCTGTAATAAATCTTGTTTTTACTCCCAGCAGCTTGCCAGCAGCTGTGAGTCGTCAAGGGAAGCCACCCCAAGCAAAATGTTATTCCATCTTGTTAGTGTTTGAAGTCGTAGCGAGTCGGGTTGCAGAAGCTGCCGCTGCCTGTGGTTTATGGCTTGTGGGCCCGCTCCAGATATGGAGTCTCACTTTGCAAGTCAGGATGTCTCAGCACCATTCAAGCCACAACTGGAGCTGTGAGATAACACATCGAGAAGAAAGGACTTCACGGCAGACATGTGCTCCTGGCGCACTGACTGACAGCAGTGTGTGTGTGTGTGTGTGTGTGTGTGTGTGTGTGTGTGTGTGTGTGTGTGTGTGTGTGTGTGTGTGTGTGTGTGTGTGTGTGTGTGTGTGTGTGTGTGTGTGTGTGTGTGTGTGTGTGTGTGTGTGTGTGTGTGTGTTTTTATGTATCCGCCCACTGACTCCACTGTTGCTTCCTCCTTTTTCAGTGTTGATAAATGGGATTTCCATAAATGCATTAGGCAGCCTGACAGAAATAATAAAGCCCACCTACGGGTGATTGTTTGTCATACTCCTCGTGAGCCGGAAAGCTTCTTTTATGTCCGACGTTCAATGATGTCTTCAAAATCTTGGCCGGGGTTCAGTAATCATAGTAGTCCTCCGCCAAAAGCTGTCAGTTATTCCTCCGCAGCCCCATTGTAGCTCGCCGTCGTTTGTTAATTCGACCTTTGCCACTTTAAAAAGCACTTTGCGTGTTTTGAGAGGGTAGGGAGTGGGCATTTCGGTTTTGAACGTAAGTCCAAATGATTACTGGGTGGTGTTATAAAGTCAAGTCAAACATGATTGCATAATGTGCACACTTAGTTCTATCTTACAGTTTCTGTTAGAGATGTCCGATAATATCGGGCCGTTAAATGCTGTAAAATGTAATATTGGAAATTATCGGTATCGGTTTCATAATTATCGGTATCGGTTTCTAAAAGTAAAATGTATGACGTTTTAAAACGCCGCTGTGTACACGGACGTAGGGAGAAGTACAGAGTGCCAATAAACCTTAAAGGCACTTCCTTTGCGTGCGTGCCGTCCGAGTCACATAATATCTACCGGCTGTTCTCATCACAAATTAATGCAAGGCATACTTGGTCAACAGCCATACAGGTCACACTGAGGGTGGCCGTATAAACAACTTTAACACTGTTACAAATATGCGCCACACTGTGAACCCACACCAAACAAGAATGACAAACACATTCCGGGAGAACGTCCGCACCGTAACACAACATAAACACAACAGAACAAATACCCAGAATCCCTTGCAGTACTAACTCTTCCGGGACGCTACAATATACACCCCCCTCTACCATGAATTGATTAACGTGGACACCAACTTAAACAAGTTGAAAAACGTATTCGGGTGTTACCATTTAGTGGTCAATTGTACGGAATATGTACTGTACTGTGCAATCTACTAATAAAAGTTTAAATCAATCAAAAAAACCCTACCCACCACCTCAACCTCCTCATCCTCTCTCAGGGAGAGCATGTCCCAAATTCCACGATGCTGTTTTGAGGCATGTTAAAAAAAAAAAAAAATGCACTTTGTGACTTCAATAATAAATATGGCAGTGCCATGTTGGCATTTTTTTTTTCCATAACTTGAGTTGATTTATTTTGGAAAACCTTGTTACATTGTTTAATGCATCCAGCGGGGCATCACAACAGAATTAGGCATAATAATGTGTTAATTCCACGACTGTATACCGTATTTTTCGGAGTATAAGTCGCTCCGGAGTATAAGTCGCACAGGCCGAAAATGCATAATAAAGAAGGAAAAAAAACATATATAAGTCGCACTGGAGTATAAGTCGCATTTTTGGGGGGAAATGTATTTGATAAAAGCCAACACCAAGAATACAGGTAACACCAAGAATAGACATTTGAAAGGCAATTTAAAATAAAGAATAGTGAACAACAGGCTGAATAAGTGTACGTTATATGAGGCATAAATAACCAACTGAGAACGTGCCTGGTATGTTAACGTAACATATTATGGTAAGAGTCATTCAAATAACTATAACATATAGAACATGCTATACGTTTACCAAACAATCTGTCACTCCTAATCGCTAAATCCCATGAAATCTTATACGTCTAGCCCAGGGGTCCCCAAACTTTTTGACTCGGGCTGTATATATATATATATATATATATATATATATATATATATATATATATATATATATATATATATATATATATATATATATATATACTGTACCAATTTTTATGGTTAATTTATTCTAAATTTCAACTGTAATTTATCTATTTTTTTAAAATAGTTTATAAAACTGTAGAATTGAAGACATTATCTGTAAATAAACAATCCGCCTGTTATTTTAAGTAATATGCCAGTAATGACAAACTATGTATATTTCTTTTTTTTTTTTACAGAAAAATACCAAATTAATTATACACGGCACTTTCTGTTTTCTTAAATGACTTTCAAATTCATGTAATATTACGATATTTTTCCTGTAAAACGTTTCATGAAAATCTCTGTAATTATAATGTATAATGTTTTTGATCATTATTTGGTTTACAATGTTTTACTTTGATTTTATGGTTTTCATTTGGCAGCCGTAGCTGCCAGTAGATGACATTTTTTTTTACAGTGTATACATTGTCTTCATATTTCAGCGAGTTCATCCGTTTTGTCATTTTACATCAATTAATATTGATGTTCATCAACATTTAACATTGTCATGTTATCCATGGGAAAAATGTATTTTTAGACAATATGATTTGCCTGAGCGGCTAGGAGACACCGAGAGTAACAAGTGGTATAAAATGGATTAGAAAGGAAAGATAAAATAAAAAAATAAAAAAATAATAATCATAATAATAATAAAAAAATTAAAACACTTTTTTTTAAATTTGGGAATTCCCGTGGGCCGGATTTTGGATGCTGGGGGGCAGGATCCGGCCCGCGGGCCGTAGTTAGGGGACCCCTGGTCTAGTCTCTTACGTGAATGAGCTAAATAATATTATTTGATATTTTACGGTAATGTGTTAATAATTTCACACATAAGTCGCTCCTGAATATAGGTCGCACCCCCCGCTAAACTATGAAAAAAACTGTGACTTAATAGTCCGAAAAATATGGTATATCGGTATTGGTTGATATCGTAATCGGTAATTAAGAGTTGGACAATATCGGAATATCGGATATTGCCAAAAAAGCCATAATCGGACATCTCTAATTATTACTATAAAATATTGTTAATATGAAAAAACATAACCAACATGTATAAAACAAAATGCAATACATAGATCTGCTTTGCGAATGATATTAACTAACTTACTGGGTGGTATTATAAAGTCAAGTCAAACATGGTTGCGTAATTTGCATGCTTAGTTCAATCATACAGTTTCTGTATTGGGTTGAGGACTAGTCGTTTACAGAATAAGTCAGGGGTCGGCAACCCAATATGTTGAAAGAGCCATTTTGGTCCAAAAAAAATAAAAAATCGGTTTGGAGCCGCAAAAAAATTAAAAGCCTTATATAAGTGATATAATGAAGTCAACACATGATGTATGTGTCTGTATTAGTTATATTAGCCTACTATCAAAATGACTTTAAAAGTCTTATATAAGTGTTATAATGAAGACAACACATGATTTAAGTGTCTATATTAGCCTACTATCAAAATGACTTTAACAGTCTTATACAAGTGTTATAGTGAAGACAACACATGATTTAAGTGTCTATATTAGCTATATTAGCCTACTATCATAATGACTTTAAAAGTCTTATATAAGTGTTATAGTGAAGACAACACATGATTTAAGTGTCTATATTAGCTATATTAGCCTACTATCAAAATGACTTTAAAAGTCTTATACAAGTGTTATAGTGAAGACAACACATGATTTAAGTGTCTATTATAGCTATATTAGCCTACTATCAAAATGACTTTAAAAGTCTTATACAAGTGTTATAGTGAAGACAACACATGATTTAAGTGTCTATATTAGCTATATTAGCCTACTATCAAAATGACTTTAAAAGTCTTATACAAGTGTTATAGTGAAGACAACACATGATTTAAGTGTCTATATTAGCTATATTAGCCTACTATCAAAATCACTTTAAAAGTCTTATACAAGTGTTATTGTGAAGACAACACATGATTTAAGTGTCTATATTAGCTATATTAGCCTACTATCAAAATGACTTTAAAAGTCTTATATAAGTGTTATAATGAAGACAACACATGATTTAAGTGTCTATATTAGCTATATTAGCCTACTATCAAAATGACTGTAAAAGTCTTATACAAGTGTTATAGTGAAGACAACACATGATTTAAGTGTCTATATTAGCTATATTAGCCTACTATCAAAATGACTGTAAAAGTCTTATACAAGTGTTATAATGAAGACAACACATGATTTAAGTGTCTATATTAGCTATATTAGCCTACTTTTATTTTTACAACATTGGAAAACATTATTAAACCTTCTCAGAGGGTGAGATAACGCTTCTAAATGACTGTCTTGGAATGGCCAAAGGTATAGATGTGTGCGTCCAAGTTAAAGGAAATGGCGGGCTGTCTTCTTCTAATGAATTTATTATAATCTATGCAAGCTGGGTAACGTTTGCTGTGGTCTGGAACAACATGGCACACAAACAACTATCAGAAATGCAGCCAATATAACATACAGATAATATGTTATGAGAAATGCAGATACAAATTAAATACACAGAGGACATAGGAAATTAAATGAGATCAAATATACCTACAAGTGAGGCATAATGATGCAATATGTACATACAGCTAGCCTAAATAGCATGTTAGCATCGATTAGCTTGCAGTCATGCACTGAACAAATATGCTTGATAAACACTCCACACAAGTCAATAACATCAACAAAGCTCACCTTTGTGCATTCACGCACAGTATAAAACGTTTGGTGGACAAAATGAGACAGAGAAGGAGTGGCATAAAATATGTATTTCTCTGGCATGTTGAAGAAGGTTATACATGTAAACAAACTACGGTGAGTTCAAGGACCGCCAAAATGAGGACAAAACGACGCTCGCCAAATACTCTCATCAGAGAATCATGTTTAATACAAACAGTGGGATTTCTAACAATTAGGGAGGATTGTGTCCTGTTGTCCTCCTACAGAAACCCTATTAAAACAAAAATATATTTTTCCCCCCATCTTTTTGTATTTTCATACATTTTTGAAAAAGCTCCAGGGAGACAGTAGGGCAGCGCTAAAGAGCCGCAGGTTGCAGACCCCTGGAATAAGTCAATGAAAATAAAAAATATCCCTTTATACTGATGAGATAGTTTACGTCTTTTTTACAAGCACTGAATATAAAAAAAAAAGAGTATGAAAAACGTACATAAAAAAATAATGTGTCAAACAAAATGCAATAAGTAGATCTGCTTTGCAAATGATATTAATGAAGTTGATGGGAGAGTCGGAGAGACAGATAGATATCAGTAGATAGATAGAGATGAGAAGGACATCTATGTGCTAATTGGACATGCTTGGTGGATTCTATTACTATGTAAAGATAAGGTTAGGTTGAGGGGTCAAAAGTCAGTGATAGATTTTCTATATACCCCCCCACACACACACCCACACACACACACACACTGACATGAGGTCATTGGTGGTGGACGTGCTGGTCCCGTGGGGGCATGGAGGGGACAGCCTATTGATCAGCAGCACTATTATCGGAGCTGAGGCTGTTTGTCACGATGTCTGCTCTCAGCGAGGAGCCGCCGTCTCTAATGGGCCGTGGCGGGCGCTCTCTTGCACCCTGTCCTTGTCACTCCTACACCTTAAGCACCATCCATCCCCCCACTGCCCTCCTGTCCTTGTCCCATGGGTGCCCCACCCCCCGTCCCCCTCGTCTGTACTGTCATCACTGAAATATGTTCCTCATTGGCATCACCCTTTTTAGGAGCCCCGTCACCTTGGCAACTGTACCATTTGGAAACAATGAGAGCACATGATCAAACGCTGACCTTTGACCTTCATTCATATGACACAGGAAGAATAAACCAGTGTTTATTTTTTTCCCAGGGTGCAGTTTGCCCACCACTACTAGCATGTGTACCGTATTTTCCGGACCATAGGGCGCACCGGATTATAGGGCGCATTAAAGGAGTCATATTATTATTTTTTTTTTTTTCTAAATGGAAAACACTTCCTTGTGGTCTACATCAGTGGTCCCCAACCACCGGTCCGGGGCCCGGTACCGGTCCGTGGATCGATTGGTACCGGGACGAACAAGAAATAAAAAAAATTAAAAATTAAAAAATAAAACAAATAAAAAATAAATTATTAAATCATAAAGGGACATGGAGGAAAAAAAAAATTTATAATTTTATTTTTTAGACATGTATCTCGTGCGCAAAAGATACATGTCCTAAAAAAAAAAAAAAAAAAATTCCCCCCATGTCCCTTTAGGGGTTCTGTAAAATCAACATAAAAAACACAAGATACACTTACAATTAGTGCACCAACCCAAAAAACCTCCCTCCCCCATTTACACTCATTCACACAAAAGGGTTGTTTCTTTCAGTTATTAATATTCTGCTTCCTACATTATATATCAATATAGATCAATACAGTCTGCAGGGATACAGTCCGTAAGCACACATGATTGTATTTTTTTATGAAAAAAAAAAAAAAAAAAAATTCTGGTTTTCCTGGAAATTCACAAATTCCTGGATTTCTGTAACACTATTACTCAATTATAAATTGTCACTAGTAACACATTTCTTTACCAATTCCGCTCATTTAGGGCCTTCGTGCTATTTATCGCTTTTAAAGAAATTCCTGCTTCTCCCGAAATTCCCAAATTACCAGGAAATTTCCACCGAAATCGAAAGGACATTTTTCGAAGTTCCACAATTCCCACATTTCTCAACCCATTCAATTAGTTCTAACGCCAACATGTTCAGCTCATGAATTTAATTACATGGCGCCATCTTGGAAGTATGCTAGCTGTTCTCCTGCCAGTATGCTAATGTTAGCATACTAACATTTTATGCTAGCATTTTGGCTAGCATAAACCGTCTTTTCCTGTGCACACAAATGACGTAGCTCGTCCGAAGATGATTCGCATTCAGGTCACATTGCTATTTGAAAAGAGCAGATTCCAATCAATACCTCCTGATGTGGCCCAGATCTGATGCGAAAAGATCAGATTTGAAGCACAATGTAGAGTTTAGACCAGGCCTGGGCAATTATTTTGACTCGAGGGGCCAAATTTAGATTAAAAAATGTGTCTGGGGGGCTGGTATATCTATCTATCAATCTATGTATATATATATATATATATATATATATATATATATATATATATATATATATATATATATATATATATATATATATATATATATATATATATATATATATATATATATATATATATATATATATATATATATATATATATATATATGTATGTATATATATATATATATATATACATATATATATATATATATATATATATATATATATATATATATATATACAGTATATACATATACGACATGTATACATACATAAATACATATATAAATATATATATACAGTATATACATATACGACATGTATACATACATATATACATATATATATATATACATATATATACATATATATACATATATACGTGTATATATATATATAAGTATATATATATATATATATATATATATATATATATATATATATATATATATATATATATATATATATATATATATATATATATATATATATACACACACACTAACACACACACACACACACACATACACTGTATGTATATGTATATATATATATATATATATATATATATATATATATATATATATATATATATAACAAAACATCACAATAATGTCTGATTGAAAGCTAAAAACGTTATGACAGACCACCTTAAAAAAATGGAATGGAATTTGTATTTTTTTTTACTGAATGAGACACCCAGAATGTACGTGAAAATAAAGAATGCAGGATTTTAAATATTAACTATCCATCCATCCATGTTCTACCGCTTTTCCCTTTCGGGGTCACCGAGAGTGCTGGAGCCTATCTCAGCTGCACACGGGTGGAAGGCGGGGTACACCCTGGAGAAGTCGCCACATCATGAACGATAAAACACTGAATATTGACAACATATGAACGTCACACCCCCTCTCGATCGACATATTTTACAATCAAGCGAAACGCAACAAAAATGCAACAAACAGCCAAATATGAACGCGAAGGGTAAAAAAAACTCACCTACAATCTGATATATCACTAAGCTTTAGAACTTTGTTGTGAAAATCTCCTTACGCGTCTGTCCCTGACACCCACATTTCAGGCTTGCCGCTCTGGAAACACTCTGTGGAAACACTCCCCACCCACACTGCTTGGCTTAGATTACCATAGTAACTAATTACATTACCATAGTAACTAGTATATCATGCAAAAGAGCAGATTCCAACCATTGACATACTTTGTATAGTTCAAGACTTACGGTCATTAGAAAACATCACTGCATATCATAATGGCAGCGACACGTTCCATCTTAAAGAGATTAAAAAAAATATTTGGGCATGTCGGGCGGGCCAGATTGAAAAGCTTAACAGGCCGCTTGCGGCCCCCGGGCCTCAATTTGCCCAGATCTGGTTTAGACTATTATAGTAAAATCTAATTTATAACATTTGTATGCACATACAACACTTAAAACCTTTGGTGTATCAGTATGTAGAATTAAATTATAGAATGGATTAAGCAAAGAAATCAAACAAAGCACCAATATGATTCACTTTACGTGTCACAACGGGGTTTTCGCATCTTACTGCGGGGTTCGTTCTCCCGAAATGCAGACGGACCACTCCGGACATGGCGTGCAGGTTGAAACTTGATTTATTCCTCAAAATATCAAAGTAGTACAAAAAACGGAAAACAAGTGTAGTGGATTGTCCAGAGCTAAAACAGCAACAAAAGTGAATTTAGTACAAAAAGTTTATTTACCCATTATCAAGTCAGATTGAGCTGTCCATGCAGACACACAAACGCCCTCCGGAGGACACAGAAAATAAATCTCTCTCGAGTCCCGGTCTCCTGCCAGTTTTATCTGTCTCTTGTGCGTCATTGTTTTTCCTTGTGCGTCATGTTTGTTTTTGCAACATCCTTGGATTCCTTAATCATACTTAAACAATCAAAACATTCTGTAGACAGGTTGGCACAAATTAATATTCACTTTTGACATGTCTTGACAGACATGAAATATAGGTCAAAGGTCAGAAATTCTACTACACAAGTCGCACTCGAAGCTAATGCTACTACAAACCCCGTTTCCATATGAGTTGGGAAATTGTGTTAGATGTAAATATAAACGGAATACAATGATTTGCAAATGATTTTCAACCCATATTCAGTTGAATATGCTACAAAGACAACATATTTGATGTTCAAACTCATAAACATTTTTTTTTTTGCAAATAATCATTAACTTTAGAATTTGATGCCAGCAACACGTGACAAAGAAGTTGGGAAAGGTGGCAATAAATACTGATAATGTTGAGGAATGCTCATCAAACACTTATTTGGAACATCCCGCAGGTGTGCAGGCTAATTGGGAACAGGTGGGTGCCATGATTGGGTATAAAAACAGCTTCCCAAAAAATGCTCAGTCTTTCACAAGAAAGGATGGGGCGAGGTACACCCCTTTGTCTACAACTGCGTGAGCAAATAGTCAAACAGTTTAAGAACAACGTTTCTCAAAGTGCAATTGCAAGAAATTTAAGGATTTCAACATCTACGGTCCATAAAATCATCAAAAGGTTCAGAGAATCTGGAGAAATCACTCCACGTAAGCGGCATGGCCGGAAACCAACATTGAATGACCGTGACCTTCGATCCCTCAGACGGCACTGTATCAAAAACCGACATCAATCTCTAAAGGATATCACCACATGGGCTCAGGAACACTTCAGAAAACCACTGTCACTAAATACAGTTGGTCGCTACATCTGTAAGTGCAAGTTAAAGCTCTACTATGCAAAGCGAAAGCCATTCATCAACAACACCCAGAAATGCCGTCGTCTTCTCTGGGCCCGAGATCATCTAAGATGGACTCATGCAAAGTGGAAAAGTGTTCTGTGGTCTGACGAGTCCACATTTCAAATTGTTTTTGGAAATATTCGACATCGTGTCATCCGGACCAAAGGGGAAGTGAACCATCCAGACTGTTATCGACACAAAGTTCAAAAGCCAGCATGTGTGATGGTATGGAGGTGTATTAGTGCCCAAGACATGGGTAACTTACACATCTGTGAAGGCACCATTAATGCTGAAAGGTACATACAGGTTTTGGAACAACATATGCTGCCTTCTAAGCGCCGTCTTTTTCATGGACGCCCCTGCTTATTTCAGCAAGACAATGCCAAGCCACATTCAGCACGTGTTACAACAGCGTGGCTTCGTAAAAAAAGAGTGCGGGTACTAGACTGGCCCGCCTGCAGTCCAGACCTGTCTCCCATCGAAAATGTGTGGCGCATTATGAAGCGTAAAATACGACAGCGGAGACCCCGGACTGTTGAACGACTGAAGCTCTACATAAAACAAGAATGGGAAACAATTCCACTTTCAAAGCTTCAACAATTAGTTTCCTCAGTTCCCAATCGTTTATTGAGTGTTGTTGCTAGCGTTAGCTGTAGCGAGCTAACTAGCCCAGCTCGTAGCAGTCCTAAGCGGCCTACAAGCTACGGTGTACCGGTTGAGACGCATAATAGATTTAGCTCTTTAGCTAGTCCTACACCCCAGTCTACCGGGCACCACACCTTAGTTATAGGGGACTCCATCACCCGAAACATAAAGCTTAGCAAACCAGCCACAATAAAGTGTATCCCCGGGGCCAGAGCACCTGACATTGAAGCTAATCTTAGGGAGCTAACTCGCAACAGGCCTAGTAAACACGTACGACAGGCTAATCGCACCACTAATTATGCGAATATAGTTGTACACGTTGGCTCCAATGACACTAGAATGAGACAGTCAGAGATTACAAAGAGAAACATAGCCAGGACTTGTGATCTCGCCAGAAAGATGTCCAGGCATCGAGTAATTGTCTCTGGCCCCCTGCCTGCGAGAGGCAATGATGAGAGATATAGCAGATTAGTCTCGCTTAACAAGTGGTTGGCTAGCTACTGTAGGACGCAGGGACTAACGTTTATTGATAACTGGCCCTCTTTCTGGGGCAAACCAGGCTTGCTGATGAGAGACGGCCTTCACCCTAACCAGGAAGGCGCCATCATCCTGTCTAGAAACATAGACTACTATTTAAGTCTCACTTGACTGACTACACTAGAGCAAGCCCGGTCACAGGCAATTACAATGTCTGTTAGTCCGGGTGAGGAGTCAGTTAAGCTAGAACTAGCCAGCGCCAGGCTGGATAATCCATGTACGCATAGCAATTCTCTTAGAATAATACACAATTCACATAATGTTTTTTCTGTTGTGTCTGTGTCAGAGGTGGACATGCATTCTACTGAGGTGGCAAATTATGATATGTCCAGTCTATTGCAGCACCAAGCAAACAATCGGAAAATTCCCGTCATATCAATTCCTAGATATGGTCGAAACTATTTAAAGTGCACTACGCATAATAAACGCAACATTGTTAATATTGCCACTACGGATAATCTTAACAAAAACTCGTCAAAACAGCCCAATACCTATAATATGGGCTTTTTAAACATAAGATCATTGTCTCCCAAGGCGTTATTGGTTAATGAGGTCATTAGAGACAACAATCTTAACGTCATTGGTCTTAGCGAAACCTGGCTCAAACCGGACGAATTTTTTGCGCTCAATGAGGCATCTCCTCCTAACTATACGAATGCGCATGTTGCCCGCCCTCTTAAAAGGGGAGGGGGTGTCGCACTAATATACAATGAAAATTTCAACCTTACCCCTAACCTAAATAATAAATATAAATCGTTTGAGGTGCTTACTATGAGGTCTGTCACACCGCTACCTCTCGACCTGGCTGTTATCTACCGCCCCCCTGGGCCCTATTCGGACTTTATCAGTGAATTCTCAGAGTTCGTTGCTGATCTAGTGACGCACGCCGACAATATAATCATAATGGGGGACTTTAATATCCATATGAATACCCCATCGGACCCTCAGTGCGTGGCGCTCCAAACCATAATTGATAGCTGTGGTCTTACACAAATAATACATGAACCCACGCATCGCAACGGTAATACAATAGATCTAGTGCTTGTCAGGGGTGTCACCACCTCCAAAGTTATGATACTTCCATATACTAAAGTAATGTCCGATCATTACCTTATAAAATTTGAAGTTTTGACTCTTTGTCAACAAGCTAATAATAATAATAACTGCTATAGCGGCCGCAACATTAATGCTGCCACAACGATGACTCTTGCTGACCTACTGCCTTCGGTAATAGCACCATTCCCAAATTATGTCGGCTCTATTGATAAACTCACTAACAACTTTGACGATGCCTTGCGCGAAATTATTGATAGTATAGCACCGCTAAAGCAAAAAAGGGCCCCTAAAAGGCGCACCCCATGGTTTACAGAAGAAATTAGAGCTCATAAATTATCATGTAGAAAACTGGAACGCAAATGGCGCGCGACTAAACTTGAGGTTTTCCATCAAGCATGGAGTGATAGTTTAATAACTTATAAACGCATGCTTACCTTAGCTAAAGCTAAATACTACTCAAATCTCATCCGCCTCAACAAAAACGATCCTAAATTTCTGTTTAGTACAGTAGCATCGCTAACCCAACAAGGGACTCCTCCCAGTAGCTCCACCCACTCGGCAGATGATTTTATGAATTTCTTTAATAAGAAAATTGAACTCATTAGAAAGGAGATTAAAGACAACGCATCCCAGCTACAACTGGGCTCTATTAACACAAATACGACTGTATATACGACGGACACTGCCCTCCAAAATAGTCTCTCTATTTTTGATGAAATAACATTAGAGGAATTATTACAGCGTGTAAGTGGGATAAAACAAACAACATGTTTACTTGACCCACTTCCTGGGAAACTTATCAAGGAACTGTTTGTATTATTAGGTCCATCAGTGTTAAATATTATAAACTTATCACTTTCCTCCGGCACTGTTCCCCTAGCATTCAAAAAAGCGGTTATTCATCCTCTGCTCAAAAGACCTAACCTCGATCCTGACCTCATGGTAAACTACCGACCGGTCTCCCACCTTCCGTTTATTTCCAAAATTCTCGAAAAAACTGTTGCACAGCAGCTAAATGAACACTTAGTGACTAACAATCTCTGTGAACCTTTTCAATCCGGTTTCAGGGCAAATCACTCTACGGAGACAGCCCTCGCAAAAATGACTAATGATCTATTGCTAACGATGGATTCTGATGCGTCATCTATGTTGCTGCTTCTTGATCTTAGCGCCGCTTTCGATACCGTCGATCATAATATTTTATTAGAGCGTATCAAAACACGTATTGGTATGTCAGACTTAGCCTTGTCTTGGTTTAACTCTTATCTTACTGACAGGATGCAGTGCGTCTCCCATAACAATGTGACCTCGGACTATGTCAAGGTAACGTGCGGAGTTCCCCAGGGTTCGGTTCTTGGCCCTGCACTCTTTAGTATTTACATGCTGCCGCTGGGTGACATCATACGCAAGTACGGTGTTAGCTTTCACTGTTATGCTGATGACACTCAACTCTACATGCCCCTAAAGCTGACCAACACGCCGGACTGTAGTCAGCTGGAGGCGTGTCTTAATGAAATTAAACAATGGATGTCCGCTAACTTTTTGCAACTCAACGCTAAGAAAACGGAAATGCTGATTATCGGTCCTGCTAGACACCAACATCTATTTAATAATACCACCTTAACATTTGACAACCAAACAATTAAACAAGGAGACTCGGTAAAGAATCTGGGTATTGTCTTCGACCCAACTCTCTCGTTTGAGTCGCACATTAAGAGTGTTACTAAAACGGCCTTCTTTCATCTCCGTAATATCGCTAAAATTCGTTCCATCTTGTCCACTAGCGACGCTGAGATCATTATTCATGCGTTCGTTACGTCTCGTCTCGATTACTGTAACGTATTATTTTCGGGCCTCCCTATGTCTAGCATTAAAAGATTACAGTTGGTACAAAATGCGGCTGCAAGGCTTTTGACAAAAACA
Organism: Entelurus aequoreus; assembly: GCF_033978785.1. Taxonomy (NCBI): domain Eukaryota; kingdom Metazoa; phylum Chordata; class Actinopteri; order Syngnathiformes; family Syngnathidae; genus Entelurus; species Entelurus aequoreus. The sequence goes on from NC_084740.1 coordinate 48,798,257, forward strand.
AGAAAGTTTGATCATATTACGCCTATACTGGCTCACTTGCACTGGCTTCCTGTGCACTTAAGATGCGACTTTAAGGTTTTACTACTTACGTATAAAATATTACACGGTTTAGCTCCAGCCTATCTCGCCGATTGTATTGTACCATATGTCCCGACAAGAAATCTGCGTTCAAAGAACTCCGGCTTATTAGTGATTCCCAGAGCCAAAAAAAAGTTTGCGGGCTATAGAGCGTTTTCTATTCGGGCTCCAGTACTCTGGAATGCCCTCCCGGTAACAGTTAGAGATGCTACCTCAGTAGAAGCATTTAAGTCCTATCTTAAAACTCATTTGTATAATCTAGCCTTTAAATAGACCCCCCCTTTTTTAGACCAGTTGATCTGCCGTTTCTTTTCTTCTCTCCTCTTCTCCCCTGTCCCTTGCGAGGGGGAGTTGCATAGGTCCGGTGGCCATGGATGAAGTGCTGGCTGTCCAGAGCCGGGACCCCGGGTGGACCACTAGCCTGTGCATCGGTTGGGGACATCTCTGCGCTGCTGACCCGTCTCCGCTCGGGATGGTTTCCTGTTGGCCCCGCTGTGGACTGGACTCCCGCTGATGTGTTGGATCCACTGTGGACTGGACTTTCACAATGTTATGTCAGACCCACTCGACATCCGTTGCTTTCGGTCTCCCCTAGAGGGGGGGGGTTACCCACATATGCGGTCCTCTCCAAGGTTTCTCATAGTCATTCACCGACGTCCCACTGGGGTGAGTTTTTCCTTGCCCGTATGTGGGCTCTGTACCGAGGATGTCGTTGTGGCTTGTACAGCCCTTTGAGACACTTGTGATTTAGGGCTATATAAATAAACATTGATTGATTGATTGATTGATAAAAGGAAAGGCCATGTAACACAGTGGTGAACATGCCCTTTCCCAACTACTTTGGCACGTGTTGCAGCCATGAAATTCTAAGTTAATTATTATTTGCAAAAAAAAAAAAAAGTTTATCAGTTTGAACATCAAATATGTTGTCTTTGTAGTGCATTCAACTGAATATGGGTTGAAAAGAATTTGCAAATCATTGTATTCCGTTTATATTTACATCTAACACAATTTCCCAACTCATATGGAAACAGGATTTGTACTTAGCATGGACTATGGACAAGGAATACTCACTAATTGTGGCATAAAACAAACAAAACTTACATAGCAGGTTGCATGAAGCAAACAATGAAGCCAGACTGAGTGTGGCGAGAAAGGTGAATAAATAGCTCTCTGATTAGTGATCGACTGCAGGTGAGCGTGCCGACCACTAACCAGAGGCAAGTGAACCCAATTAATCCCCATGGAAACCAAAACAAACCCAGAGATGCACAAAACAGGAACTAAGGGAGTCCAAAACTAACAGAACATAACTATAAACAAAACATGATCCGGCCACAGATCGTGACATTAAAGGCCTACTGAAATGATTTTTTTTTATTTAAACGGGGATAGCAGATCCATTCTATGTGTCATACTTGATCATTTCGCGATATTGCCATATTTTTGCTGAAAGGATTTAGTAGAGAACATCGACGATAAAGTTCGCAACTTTTGGTCGCTGATAAAAAAAAGCCTTGCCTGTACCGGAAGTAGCGTGACGTCACAGGTTGAAGGGCTCCTCACATTTCCTCATTGTTTACACCAGCAGCGAGAGCGATTCGGACCGAGAAAGCAACGATTACCCCATTAATTTGAACCAGGATGAAAGATTTGTGGATGAGGAACGTGAGAGTGAAGGACTAGAGTGCAGTGCAGGACGCTCCAGCGCCCCCCGCGACCCCGAAGGGAATAAGCGGTAGAAAATGGATGGATGGATGGATGGTCATATTATTTGTTTATTATTTATTTGTTCACTGTTCTGTTACAGAGAACAAGGGCATGGGATAAAATTGCTATGGTATAGAAAAGGGGTAGGATTAAATAAGCTCTGCTTCTTCCTACTCCTTTTCGAACGTGCTGTAATGAAACAACTGGAATTGTGTGATGCATTACGTTGTATCGTATGCATGATCCAAATAAACTGAAACTGAACTGGGAAAAAAAATGACTGTAATATCCGATCTGTGTCATTTGAGGGCAAAAAAATCAGATTTGGTGTGTAGTGAAAACAGGGCCTTTGAGTACTGATATCGATCGGTACCGTATCGATTCAAATGTGAAAGGTACCCATCCCTACTTGTATTGGACCTCAAGATGGTGCTAGTACTAAATAATTGTGACCATGTTTGCTGACACAGCATTGTATTTATACACCCCCGCACCCCCCCTCAGACACTCATGTGATGGCTAAAAGCGTGTCCAATCACCCACGTCCAGGAAGTGGCGGTCGATAACGGGCGTGGTGCTGAGCGGGGGCCCGTGAGCCGGGCCTATTAAAAAGAAGCAGTGCATGTCAGAGCCATAAACAATGGCGTGCGCCGCGGCGGTTGTTGGGAGGTCGCACGCAGTCTACGGTGACCGGCGGGCGAAACAAAGTGATGAGGATTTAATGATATCCAGCTTTGAGGCTATTGATAGTGGAGTCAATGGGCTGCACTGTGGGCGTCTCTGTGATACACAGCAGATTAGCAGCTCTGTGCCACATGAAAACGCCAGGAATCAATAGGACACAGCGGAGAATCAATACCAGACTGACTACTGCCTGGCTTTTATGTGCCGGGTGCTGTCGCCGTCTTATTAGGTGCACAGGCGCCCATTTATATTTCTGCCAGTGGGTGCTCGGTGTGTGTGTATTGGTGTTGTCCCAATACCAATATTTTGGTACTTTTCGGTACTTTTCTCAATAAAGGGGACCACAAAAAATTGGATTATTGGCTTTATTTTAACAAAAAAATCTTAGGGTACATTAAACACATGTTTCTTATTGCAATTTTGTCCTTAGATAAAATAGTGAACATACAAGACAACTTGTCTTTTATTAGTAAGTAAACAAAACGAAGACTCCTAATTAGTCTGCTGAGACTATAAAAATGGGACCCATTACCTCCCTGCTTGGCACTCAGCATCAAGGGTTGGAGTTGGGGGTTAAATCACCAAAATGATTCCCGGGCGCGGCGCCGCTGCTGCCCACTGCTCCCCAAGGGGATGGGTCAAATGCAGAGGACAAATTTCACCACATCTAGTGTGTGCGTGACAATCATTGGTACTTTAATCTTTTATCTTTTAACATATGCAGTAACATATTGTGTCATTTTCCATTCTATTATTTTGTCAACATTATTAAGGACAAGTGGTAGAAAATGAATTATTAATCTACTTGTTCATTTACTGTTAATATCTGCTTACTGATTACTGCTTACTTGTCAAAACGTGGACCTTGGGGTGTTGTGTTTTCCGGGAACGCAAAGGAAAGTTGGCGCGGGCAAGGGGTGATGGTAAGGACATGTTTATTTTTACAAAGAACAAACGAAAAGCGCGCACAGGGCGGAAGTACAAAAACTTGGTTAATGAAACAAAAGACTTGCACAAAGGCAATTAACTATGAACATGAAACAAAAACACTTACTGTGGCATGGCATGAAGTGTGAACTATAATAAACAGGAATCTCATGGGTAGCAGAGGTAGTAAGGATAATGTCACCAGGCCGATCAACAGAAAAAGACAGGCTTTAATAACAGTGGCATGATTAGTGACAGGTGTGTGAGTTCAAATGAATCAGGTGCATGACATGAGGACAGGTGAAAACTAATGGTCGCTATGGTGACAAAACAAACAAGAGTGCACAAAGAGTCCAAAAACCAAACCTGAACATAACCAAAACAAAACATGATCACACAGACATGACAACTTTCTGTTTCAACATGTTCTATCTACACTTCTGTTAAAATGTAACAATCACTTATTCTTCTGTTGTTTGATACTTTACATTCGTTTTGGATGATACCACAAATTTGGGTATCAATCCGATATATGTATGGGATCATACATTGGTCATATTCAAAGTCCTCATGTGTCCAGGGACATATTTCCTGAGTTTATAAACATAATATACATTTAAATTTAAAAAAAGAAAGAAGATTTTGTGATGTTAAAAAAGATCGATGTAATCAGAATCAGAATCAGAAATACTTTATTAATCCCCGAGGGGAAATGACAATTTTAGACTTAGACTTCCTTTTTATTGTCATTCAAATTTGAACTTTGCAGTACAGAAAAGAACAAAATGTCGTTGCATTAGCTCATGGTAGTGCAGGATAAGAGAGCACTAAGGTGCAGATATAAATAAATAAATTACTGTACAAACAAATATATTGCACTTTTGCATATGTATCCACGATTATGGATGTATTTTACCGTATTTTTCGGACTATAAGTCACAGTTTTTTTTCATAGTTTGGCCGGGGGTGCGACTTATACTCAGGAGCGACTTATGTGTGAAATTATTAACACATTAGCGTATAATATCAAATAATATTATTTAGCTCATTCACGTAAGAGACTAGACGTATAAGATTTCATGGGATTTAGCGATTAGGAGTGACAGATTGTTTGGTAAACGTATAGCATGTTCTATATGTTATAGTTATTTGAATGACTCTTACCATAATATGTTACGTTAACATACCAGGCACGTTCTCAGTTGGTTATTTATGCCTCATATAACGTACACTTATTCAGCCTGTTGTTCACTATTCTTTATTTATTTTAATTTGCCTTTCAAATGTCTATTCTTGGTGTTGGCTTTTATCAAATACAATTCCCCAAAAAATGCGACTTATACTCCAGTGCGACTTATATATGTTTTTTTCCTTCTTTATTATGCATTTTCGGCCGGTGCGACTTATACTCCGGAGCGATTTATACTCCGAAAAATACGGTATATTGTCTTTATATTCCAGCGAGTTAATCCATTTTTGGGGGGAATTGAGGGGATTATTATGATGCGTTCAAGAGTCTTACTGCCTGAGGGAAGAAGCTGTTACAGAACCTGGAGGTTCTGCTACGGAGGCTGCGGAACCTCTTTCTAGAGTCCAGCATTTCATAATCATAGTAGTATCGCTTACATACGCTATTGTGGTTGGTATCATTACAGTGAATTTTAGGTGTAGATCCACCAATGGCGTTTGTTTATATTGTAGCGTCCCGGAAGAGTTGGTGCTGCAGGGAATTCTGGGAATTTGTTCCGTAGTGTTTATGTTGTGTTGCGCTGCAAATATTCTTCCAAAATGTGTTGTTGTTTAGTGTGGTCTCACTATATGGCACATGTTTATGACAGTGTGTTGGCATTGATCATACTGTCACCCTTAGAGTGACATGTATGGCTGTTGACTAAGTATGTCCTTCATTCGCTCGTGTGCAGTGTGTTCAAAGTCAAGATGATTGAGTCACTACTTCATTATCGGGCACAATGAAATCTTGGTTAGGTTTTGTTTATTATAGACTATATGATTTGGGACTTTGTTACTAAGTAAAACAGACCAAACTTGCCACAAAATTAACAACAACAAGATAGATTTTCCGAAATAATTTTAAAGATTGAAAGTTGTCGTCAATCCCACGTGGGTGCTCGGCATTGACAAAGGGATCGACGCCTATGATTAGGGATGATCTTCGAAACCGGTTCTCCCGGTTGTTCGATAAGAAAAGAACCGATTCCATGGACTCAAATCTCTTTTTGAGAACCGGTTCCTGTTATCAAGGCCACTATAGTAAAGAAAAATAGTTGGTTCTTTATTCGAATCCCTGGGAACAAATCCCGTCCCACAGGAAATGCCCTGTGACACGTCCCAGGAAATGACGTAGCTCAGTCATTAGGCGGCAGATACAGAAGCAGCAACAACAATGGAACGGAAAAAGACGCCTCAAGGCATGGCTTCATTTTACAAAAAAATACGACGAGGAAACTGCTATCTGCAATTATTGCCAGGCGTCGCTCTCATGTAGGGGGGGGAAGCACAACAAGCATGATGAAACATGTTCAGGCTGCACATAACCTGAAGGTTAGAGAAAGGTGTCGTGGAGAAGCAGCGACAGAGATGACGAAGCAAACCCCTCTTCCTCTGCTTCAACCTGCAGCACCAATTCCAGTGATAGAGCCGGTGAGTAACTAACGTTAACTGTTGCCGGTTAATTTCCATATCTGCTCACTCGTAGCCTTTAGGCTAAAATAAGGTTACCTCTTATGTCAACCAGGACTGCAGTAATGTTAGCTACACTAACGTTACCTAAGCATAGTCAGTGGCTAACAGTAACGTTAATGTTAGCCTTTTTGTATGTGTCTGATAACGTTAACGGTATCTTGTAGCCTACACCACTCCAGAGTTTGCAGGTCTGTTTAATACACTAGTGCTTTCTTTCTTTAGTTTATTTCGTACATGAACACACTTACAGTGTAACACATCACAGTTTCATATCATTTCACTTTACATCATGTCCGAAAAGGAGTAAAAAGAAGTAAAGCTTATTTAATCCTACCCCTTTCCCACTTCAGAGCCTTTACAAATATATACATCATTTACTGACCTTTTTATAATAAGATAATAATGATTTGTAATATGTAATTAATTAATTCAGTCATTATTAATATACTGAGATGAAGAATATCTTATTTTCAATAAGGTTGAAAGTATTCCTCAAATTTCTTCTTTGTACTTTGTAAGCACTATTAATTTGAACAACCTCTAAAAGTGGATCATATCAGTACAATGTTTAACTTCATTACTTAATCCATTCCATCATTTAATTCCACATACTAATGCTAAAGACTTAATAACAGACACCCTAGTCTTCACATTCAGCTAATTTTCCCCCTAATTCTATGCTGTATCTGTCCCTCATTTTCCCTCCAGGACAAGGACGTGCAGTCATTCCTGGAGGAGGCCAAACTGATGGACCCCAGAAGGATGTTCCAATAGCAGCAGAAGTGCACTTTTTGGAGAGTTGTATTATTTTCAGTTTTGTGCCCATGGGACTGATTTTATTTAACACTATATTATTATTTATACACCTATAGTGATCACAGAGACAGGTTGTTTTTGTGTTACTGTATATATTTGTTTTTCTAAAAAAAATCACACTTAATATACTTTGGGTAACAGCAGTCAATATTTAGTTATTTTATCTTTTTAGGGGGGTAACAACAGTCAATATTTATTTATTTATTTTATTTAATTTTTTTCTTTTAAAATAAAAGTGAGCTTTTGTTAAACCATATTGTGGTTTTTTTTTCCATATACAACAACCTATCTGGATTTGATAAGAGAATCGATAAGGAATCGGTTCGATAAGAGGATTCGATAATGGGCTCGAACTCGATAATTTCTTATCAAACATCATCCCTACCTATGATCAGGTGCACGCATAAAGGAAGCATGGCAGCTGTGTCACACTGCAAGGCCTGATGAGGATAAGGAATATGAATGCTCTCATTACTTTTGCTCTACACCTCGCTCAGCTTGTTTCGCATGGAATGGAAACGACGCCTTTTATTGGGATGAAAAAGCCAAATGTCTCACAGGTGAGAAGGAACTATGTTTGTTGCCGTTTGCTTTGAAGCCGGCGGGGAGGAAGAAGAGCACTAATTGCAGCCCGCGCGGAGAAACCACGGAATGTTCCGAGGCGCCCTAAATACCGTAATCAGTATTACCTGGCTTGTCGCGCTTCATTATAGTCCAGAGATCTTAGATTAATTAGCCTCCTTGTGCACGTGGAGTGAGAGAATTGGACAGTAATTACATTAACCTCCCAGATCGCACCTTGTCTTTTACAAGATGTGTCTGAGCAATGAAAAGATTGCCGCTGCATAGATGATTACTCTTATCCTTGACAGTCTCTGCCTTCTAAATTGATCCAATTAGCTATTCAGGGCTAATTGAATTACTTAGTCGCTCTATCTTTCTGTCCTTGCACGCTGGAATAATCATAACGCTGCATCACATTATCACATGGGACAGGCAGAATGATCGTGATAGGGACAAAAGGCAAATTAAGTGGCCTTGTTATCGTGGCAGGCTAATATCTTCTTGTTGACACCACATTTCGGGGCGGTATAGCTCGGTTGGTAGAGCGGCCGTGCCAGCAACTTGAGGGTTGCAGGTTTGATCCCCGCTTCCGCCATCCTAGTCACTGCCGTCGTGTCCTTGGGCAAGACACTTCACCCACCTGCTCCCAGTGCCACCCACACTGGTTTAAATGTAACTTAGATATTGGGTTTCGCAATGTAAAGCGCTTTGAGTCACTTGAGAAAAAGCGCTATATAAATGTAATTCACTTCACTTCACATTTAGCCAGTGTCCAAGTCTTCGATGACACAAAATGTTGATTTTTTTTTTTTTTTTTTTTTTTTTGTTCTTCTCAGGCATATCATATAGTACAGTGGTCCCCAACCACCGGGGACCACACAAGAAATAATTTTTTTAAAAAATAATTAATTAAATAAACATAAAAAACACAATACATACATTATATATCAATATAAATCTGCAGGGATACAGTCCGTAAGCACACATGATTGTATTTCTTTATGACAAAAAAAAAAAAAACTCTACTCCAGCCGGGCCGAAGCAGGAGGGGATAGAAAGAGAAAAAAAGGAAGACAGAGGGGGAAATTGTGGGGACAAGAGGGGGATTAGACAGAGAGACAACAACAACAGCAAACACAACAATAATAACAACAACAATAACAACAGCAACAACAGAGCAACATCAGCAAATACGACATGTACAAATATGATGGTAAAAGTGATAGCAAAGAAGCAGTTAGCGAAAATAAAAAATAATACAGAAATGACAATGAGCATTATTACGCTACAAATGGAGCAATATGAATACCAATAGAAATAGTGCTATTGATAATGAATTACAACAATAATTGATCTCGATTATCAACAATACAGTTGTTCAAATGCAACAACACATATACGTAATGATAACTAGAGATACAAAAGAAAGCAGATAAATGGAGGGGAAGAAAGAGAAGCAGACTATATTAACCTTGTAGATTGTTATAGCAACAATAGGTTAAGCTTTGTCAGTGTGCCATGTGTCATACCCAGTTTACCCTAGGGCAACAACGTTAATATATGTTTGATGAAATGTGATTATATGCATGAGTGTATGTGTGCATATGTACTTGTATATGTACAGAATGTGTATATGTGTTTGTACAGTGAATGTATATGTACAGTATGTGTACATGTATGTTTGTACAGTGAATGTATATGTCCAGTATGTGTATATGTATGTTTGTACAGTGAATGTATATGTACAGTATGTGTATATGTATGTTTGTACAGTGAATGTATATGTATGTGTATATGTATGTTTGTACAGTAAATGTATATGTACAGTATGTGTATATGTATGTTTGTACAGTGAATGTATATGTACATGTATGTGTATATGTATGTTTGTACAGTGAGTGTATATGTACAGTATGTGTATATGTATGTTTGTACAGTGAGTGTATATGTACATGTATGTTTATATGTATGTTTGTACGGTGAATGTGCGTGTGTAATGTTGAATTTCCAAAGCATTTCCACATGATTAGCATGCATTGAACTTGTTATTAGTCCAAATTGTCCTGGTGCACGCAGAGTCACCTCGCCAGGAGGTGAGCACGTAGCAATCTCAGCCGCTTGAAGGGATAATAAAGGCTGGAGAGGTGCGAGGTGGAAGCCGGGCGCTCCACCAGACACATTTATAATTGGCACGCTGGGAGAGATGAGAATAAAATTTGGGATGGGCTCGTCTTCGTGCCGGTGAAGATAAAACCCGGTGTGCACAAATGGAGGTTGGACAGGAGGCCGGGAGCTCATTAAAATTATATTATATGGTGAAATGTCAGAAAACCTTTGCGACAAGGACACAATTTGGGGGGTTTGAGGTACTCAATTTTGGAGTTAGAGTTTTTATCGTCCAAAAACCAACGTGACACTATATTAAATGGAGACAGATGCGAAAGTTGAATCCCGGTTCCGCTGAGTCAGGGGCGTCAAACTCGGTTTCATCAGTTATGGCTGCCCTTTAGAGTGTTGCATATATAAGGATTCGCCCAGTGGAGGGCCGAGCGTTTCCCACCTAGGCCTTCAGTGATGTCCCACTTCAATGATTACCTCTCAAAATACCATCATTGATGTCACCACTAGAGATGATGTTTGATAAGAAATTATCGAGTTCGAGCCCATTATCGAATCCTCTTATCAAACCGATTCCTTATCGATTCTCTTATCGAATCCAGATAGGTTGTTGTATATTGAAAAAAACCACAATATTTGGTTTAACAAAAGCTCACTTTTATTTTATAAGAAAAACAATTAATTAAATAAATAAATAAATATTGACTGTTACCCCCCTAAAAAAATAAAATAAATAAATATTGACTGTTGTTACCCAAAGTATATTAAATGGGATTTTTCAGAAAAACAAATATATACAGTAACACAAAAACAACCTGTCTCTGTGATCACTATAGGTGTATAAATAATAATATAGTGTTAAATAAAATCAGTCCCTTGGGCACAAAACTGAAAATAATACAGCTCTCCAAAAAGTGCACTTCTGCTGCTATTGGAACATAATAACTACACACACAGGCAGACAGCTAACAAACAATCCAAGATGTCTAATAAAGTTCCAAAGCAGATTAATCCATTCAGGCTCTTTATTGTTGTTGATCTTGATTTGTCTTTTCCTATCTTTACTTTTGTCTTGCACTGGACTGTTATTATTTATTTTTTTTAAAACTGAAATACACACAATGACAAATGTATAAGCTATGATGTGATTCAATTAACATACTGAAATGTAATACACAATATGTAAATATTAGCTTCACACAAATATTGAAACACATCAACAGTGTACAAAACAAGTAATTTTCTGGCGCATTTAAAAATCTATTAAAACGCATCAGCAATTAAAACATGTCTTATGTGGTACTGTCAAAATCGGAATTGCCAAAAACATATTAAAAGTGAAAAAATTAAATATTTGAACTCACAATTAGTAGGACTGTAGTAGCCATTTGTGTTATTTATATTTCTGTAGTCCTGCATATATTAAGTTAAATTAATGATTTTTTTTTTGATGAATACTTGGGCCTACACTTTGGTGTTGGTCATTGTGGTGGTGTTTGATGGATACTTGGGTCTACTGGGCTACTGCACTTTGGTGTTGGTCAAAGTGGTGGTGTTTGATGGATACTTGGGTCTACTGGGCTACTGCACTTTGGTGTTGGTCAAAGTGGTGGTGTTTGATGGATACTTCGGTCTACTGGGCTACTGCACTTTGGTGTTGGTCAAAGTGGTGGTGTTTGATGGATACTTGGGCCTACTGGGCTACTGCACTTTGGTGTTGGTCATTGAAGCATGTTTAGCTATTCCTCGTCCTGCAGTGATAATGATACATGTAAGAAACTTCCTTTATTTGTCGCCATGGAGACGAGGATTAGTGATTTAGAAGTAGCTAAAACACTGCAGACTGGGGTTGGACTTTAGCCGCTAGCTAGCTAGTCATGTCTTAAAGCACCTCTTCCTGAGAGTGTTTCAGTGTTATAACTTCACCTTTATCTTTAGTTTTTAGGCCAAAATGCATCCGTTCTCCCTTTTCTGTCTACACACTGTGTCTGCTTATGAGTACTCTGTGATTGTGCACTGCCGAACATGCTCCTCTGCTCATAAACCAGCAATGTCATGACGACAATAGGTTACTGCATACTTCTGCAGCCAAATTAGGAGCATTTGTAAACCGTTTTTACTTACTATTAAAAAATAAGTTGTCTGTATGTTCACTGTTATTTAATTCAAAAAAAATGATTTAATTGCGATAAGAAACATATGTATAATGTATCATAAGAGTTTCAATTAAAATAAAGGCAGCAATAAATGGTAAAATAAATGGTAAATGGGTTATACTTGTATAGCGCTTTTCTACCTTGAAGGTACTCAAAGTGCTTTGACACTATTTCCACATTCACCCATTCACACACACATTCATTAGCTGCCAAGCAAGGCGCTAACCAGGACCCATCAGGAGCAAGAGTGAAGTGTCTTGCTCAAGGACACAACGGACATGACTAGGTTGGTAGAAGCTGGGGATTAAACCAGGAACCCTCAGGTTGCTGGCACGGCCACTCTCCCAACCGCGCCACACCGTTCCCCCCCAACCCCCCTTTATTTTGAGAAGTATCAAAACACATTTTGGTACCGGAACCAAAATATTGGTATCAAGTTAAAGTTAAAAGTACCACTGATTGTCACACACACACTAGGTGTGGTGAAATTACCCTCTGCATTTGACCCATCACCTTGTTCCACCCCCTGGGAGGTGAGGGGAGCAGTGAGAAGCAGCGGTGGCTGCGCCCGGGAATCATTTTGATGATTTAACCCCTAATACCAACCCATGATGCTGATTGCCAAGCAGGGAGGAAATGGCTCCCATTTTTATAGTCTTTGGTATGACTCGGCCGGGGTTTGAACTTGCGACCTACCCATCTCAGGGCGGACACTCTAACCCAGGCCTGGGCAATTATTTTGACTCGGGGGCCATATTTAGAGAAAAAAATGTGTCTGGGGGACGGTGTATCTATTTTTAGGAACACTAATACAAAAACTCACAATAATGTCTGATTGAATGCTAAAAACGTTATGACAGACCGCCTTAAAAAAACGGAATAGAATTATAAAAAATTTTCGCTGAATGAGACACCCAGAATGCACATGAAAATAAAGAATGTGGGCTGTACAATATTAACTATGAAGGATAAAACACTGAATATTGACAACATATGAACGTCACACCCCCTCTCCATCCACATATTTTACAAACAAGTGAAACGCGACAAAAATATAACAAACAGCGACATATGAACGTGATGGGTAAAAAAATAAACCCACCTACAATCTGATATATGTGATATATCAGTGGTCCCCCACCTTTTTGTAGCTGTGGACCGGTCAACGCTTGAAAATGTGTCCCACGGACCGGGGGGAGGGGGGGTATTTTATTTGATTTTTTATTTATTTATTTTTCATAAAGAAATACAATCATGTGTGCTTACGGACTGTATCCCTGCAGACTGTATTGATCCATATTGATATATAATGTATATATTGTGTTTTTTATCTTGATTTAATAATTTTTATTTTTTATTTTTTATTTTTTTTATTTTCTTGTGCAGCCAACCAATCGGTGGTTGGGGACCACTGTGATATATCACTAAGCGTTAGAACTTTGTTGTAAAAATCTCCTTCCTCGTCTGTCCCTGACACCCACATTTCAGGCTCTGGAAACACGTAGCATAGCTCGGTTGGTAGAGCGGCCGTGCCAGCAACTTGAGGGTTCCAGGTTCGATTCCTGCTTCCGCCATCCTAGTTGCTGTCGTCGTGTTGTTGGGCAAGACACTTTACCCACCTGCTCCCAGTGCCACCCACACTGCTTGAAATGTAACTTAGATATTGGGTTTCACTATGTAAAGCGCTTTGAGTCACTAAAGAAAAGTGCTATATAAATATAATTCACTTATACTATAACCCACAATTATTGGTGCCTCGTCTGAGTTGCTGTGACTTAGATTGCCATAGTAACTAATTAGATGACCATAGTGACTAATTAGATGACCATAGTGACTAATTATATGACCATAGTAAGTAATTAGATGACCAGAGTAACTAATTAGATGACCATAGTGACTAATTATATGACCATAGTGACTAATTATATGACCATAGTAACTAATTAGATGACCAGAGTAACTAATTAGATGACCATAGTAACTAATTAGATGACCAGAGTAACTAATTAGACGACCATAGTGACTAATTAGACAACCATAGTAACTAATTAGATGACCATAGTAACTAATTAGATGACCATAGTGACTAATTATATGACCTTAGATGACCATAGTAACTAATTAGATGACCATAGTGACTAATTAGATGACCATAGTAACTAATTAGATGACCTTAGTGACTAATTAGATTACCATAGTAACTAATTATATGACCATAGTGACTAATTAGATGACCATAGTAACTAATTAGATGACCATAGTAACTAATTAGATGACCATAGTGACTAATTAGATGACCGTAGTAACTAATTTGATGACTGTAGTAACTCATTAGATGACCATAGTGACTAATTATATGACCATAGTGACTAATTAGATGACCATAGTAACTAATTAGATGACCATAGTAACTAATTAGGTGACCATAGTAACTAATTAGATGACCATAGTGACTAATTAGATGACCATAGTGACTAATTATATGACCATAGTAACTAATTATATGACCATAGTAACTAATTAGGTGACCATAGTAACTAATTAGATGATCATAGTGACTAATTATATGACCATAGTAACTAATTAGGTGACCATAGTAACTAATTAGATGCCCATAGTGACTAATTATATGACCATAGTGACTAATTAGATGACCATAGTAACTAATTAGATGACCATAGTAACTAATTAGGTGACCATAGTAACTAATTAGATGATCATAGTGACTAATTATATGACCATAGTAACTAATTAGGTGACCATAGTAACTAATTAGATGACCATAGTGACTAATTATATGACCATAGTAACTAATTAGATGACCATAGTAACTAATTAGATGACCATAGTGACTAATTATATGACCATAGTAACTAATTATATGACCATAGTAACTAATTATATGACCATAGTAACTAATTAGATGACCATAGTAACTAATTATATGACCATAGTAACTAATTAGATGACCATAGTAACTAATTATATGACCATAGTAACTAGTATATCATCCAAAAGCGCAGATTCCAAGCATTGAAGTACTTTGTATAGTTGAAGACTTGGAAAACATGAGTGCACATCATAATGGCAGCTACACTTTCCATCTTAAACATCTAAAACAATTATTTGGGAATGTCTTGCGGGCCAGATTGAAAAGATTAACGGGCCGCATGTGGCCCCCGGGCCTTCATTTGCCCAGGGCTGCCCTATATCGTGATATATATCATTATTGGAGGAGGCTGTAATATAAATCGTGACAAAGATTTTAAGGCCGTATCACCAACACCTAATTTCAGCCCTTCAATACATATTAGCAAACAGATGCCGGATGTTGTGTATTGTCTCTCCTGATGATCTTTACAGCAGGTGTGGGTACTGTTCTGCCAGTGGCAGCTTTTTCCCCCAACACAGCTGTTAGTTTATTTAAAGGTTAAACAAGGTTATAAGATATACAGTACTTCTATACAAGGCCTGTGGTGATGTTGTATTGTAGCAGATGGCCCTGACTGTGCTTTGTCAAATAGGATATGGATGCAATCATTTTACACTTCTGGTACACTCTTGTCATTACCCATATGGCAACGCTGCCGGGGGTCCGTGGCCGCGTCTCAATTCGGGGGCCGCATCCTTTCAAGAACCCAAGCGCATTGTGGTCGACAAAGTGTGGAACTTTCCTCCAGAAGGTCTTATCTTTGTCCATGTGATGTCAGATGAAACAAAAATGGAGCTGTTTGGCCACAATACCCAGCAATATGTTTGGAGGAGGACAGGTGAGGCCTTTAATCCCAGGAACACCATGCCTACACTGCAAACACTGAAATCTAAGTAAGATGAAATATCTCAAATAAGGGTTATATTTGCTTATTTTATGTCTGATAAGATAATTCTTCTCACTAAGCAAATTTTATGTTAGAGTGTTTTACTTGTTTTAAGGGTTTTGGTCTTAAAAGATCTCAGTAAGATATTACAGCTTGTTGCTGAGATTTGATGACCTATATTGAGTAAAACATGCTTGAAACTAGAATATCAACTGTTGCAAAGCTGTGTCATCAACACTCACAAGTATAAAACTACTTGTTCAAAGTAAAAATTTCTTATTTCAAGCATGAAATAAAAAATCATGACTTTGACACAATTGTGTCTCATAATTAAAACAGATGACAGCCAAATGGACTTTGCTGTTTTATTTTAAATGAAACGAGAGAAAATACGTACTCATATAGTAGTACAGTTGGCACAGTACAGTAAACTGACTATTTAAACATTTAACATGTGACATTTCTAACAGACATAGTTCATGCACAAATATATACAAACCCCGTTTCCATATGAGTTGGGAAATTGTGTTAGATGTAAATATAAACGGAATACAATGATTTGCAAATCCTTTTCAACCCATATTCAATTGAATTTGATTTTCAAACTCATTAACTTTATTTTTTTTTGCAAATAATAATTAACTTAGAATTTCATGGCTGCAACATGTGCCAAAGCAGTTGGGAAAGGGCATGTTCACCACTGTGTTACATGGCCTTTCCTTTTAACAACACTCAGTAAACGTTTGGGAACTGAGGAGACACATTTTTGAAGCTTCTCAGGTGGAATTATTTCCCATTCTTGCTTGATGTACAGCTTAAGTTGTTCAACAGTCCGAGGGTCTCCGTTGTGCTATTTTAGGCTTCATAATGCGCCACACATTTTCAATGGGAGACAGGTCTGGACTACAGGCAGGCCAGTCTAGTACCCGCACTCTTTTACTATGAAGCCACGTTGATGTAACACGTGGCTTGGCATTGTCTTGCTGAAATAAGCAGGGGCGCCCATGGTATCGTTGCTTGGATGGCAACATATGTTGCTCCAAAACCTGTATGTACCTTTCAGCATTAATGGTGCCTTCACAGATGTGTAAGTTACCCATGTCTTGGGCACTAATACACTCCCATACCATCACAGATGCTGGCTTTTCAACTTTGCGCCTATAACAATCCGGATGGTTCTTTTCCTCTTTGGCCCGGAGGACACGACGTCCACAGTTTCCAAAAACCATTTGAAATGTGGACTCGTCAGACCACAGAACACTTTTCCACTTTGTATCAGTCCATCTTAGATGAGCTCAGGCCCAGCGAAGCCGACGGCGTTTCTGGGTGTTGTTGATAAACGCTTTTCGCCTTGCATAGGAGAGTTTTAACTTGCACTTACAGATGTAGCGACCAACTGTAGTTACTGACAGTGGGTTTCTGAAGTGTTCCTGAGCCCATGTGGTGATATCCTTTACACACTGATGTCGCTTGTTGATGCAGTACAGCCTGAGGGATCGAAGGTCACGGGCTTAGCTGCTTACGTGCAGTGATATCTCCAGATTCTCTGAACCCTTTGATGATATTACGGACCGTAGATGGTGAAATCCCTAAATTCCTTGCAATAGCTGGTTGAGAAATGTTTTTCTTAAACTGTTCAACAATTTGCTCACGCATTTGTTGACAAAGTGGTGACCCTCACCCCATCCTTGTTTGTGAATGACTGAGCATTTCATGGTATCTACTTTTATACCCAATCATGGCACCCACCTGTTCCCAATTTGCCTGTTCACCTGTGGGATGTTCCAAATAAGTGTTTGATGAGCATTCCTCAACTTTATCAGTATTTATTGTCACCTTTCCCAACTTCTTTGTCACGTGTTGCTGTCATCAAATTCTAAAGTTAATGATTATTTGCAAAAAAAAATGTTTTTTATCAGTTTGAACATCACATATGTTGTCTTTGTAGCATATTCAACTGAATATGGGTTGAAAAGGATTTGCAAATCATTGTATTCCGTTTATATTTACATCTAACACAATTTCCCAACACATATGGAAATGGTGATGTATCATGTTGTATGCATGCATGTTCCAAATAAACACAAAGTCAACTCAACTTGACTGGTTTTGTAGATTTCAGGAGGGTCATTGGTGGTATTGGCCCCAGGATTAATAATAATTAATACTTCGATACTGGCCTTTTGTTTGAACTTTTATGAAGTTTGCCAAGCTTGTTCAGGAGCACATGGGCAGAGAGCTTTTGCAGTAAATTAGAATTTCTCCAGCAAGCAGTCATAATCGTCAAGGCCTCCAGCGTGCGGTAAACCTGCGAGAGCAAGAAACTGCTCTGCTACTGACATTTCAAATGCAATAGGATGACAAACGTTTTTTAATAAGCAGAGAAAGCCCGCCGTCTACTTACATACGTTTTCTCATCCCTCTGTGGCTTCGGCCCCTAAGTGCGTCATGTTAGATTCGGGCCGAGTTTGGAAGCTAATGAGCTGCAACACAACCACAAACTGGCTGTTGACAACGGCCCGTGGGAGTCGCACTGAAGACGGCATGTTTGCGTGCGTCCCCCCCCACAGCCCCCCCCCCCCCCCCCCCCCACCCCACCCTACCCCTTCCACACCCAAACCTGCTCATCATTTGGTCCTTGGGGGCCTTTCTTCCAACGCCTGTGTGTGAATGTGGCTTGGTCATGAACCGAGCGTACAAACACAGCTTTAATCAGGGAATTGTTTTGGGGGTGGCTTTGGGATGGGGAGGGAGGGGGGGGGGGTCTTCATTTGCTGCGATCACAACAGAAGATCAATGAGGACTCTTGCTCAGAGGCGTGTCGGCAATACGACGCAGGCTTTACATCAAATATTCATCGCCAGCCTTCCCAGAGGATGCACCATCACAGACAACCACTGTCTTTTGTTCCACACAGAACAGATGGAAAACAAGAAGAAAAAAAAACAGCCAGCAAAGAGGCGAGCTGCTCCAAATTGGCTCTTATGTAAGGAAAGTTACAAACTACAGTAATTATCTACAAAGTGTTGCTTGATGTTTGGAGGAAACACAACGTACAGAAAGAAAAAGACAACACATGCATGGGCTATTAAACCCTGGTTTCCCCTGAGGATGGAACAGCGTGCAACAATCATGATGCAATGTTTTTTTTTTTCTACGTGTCTGACTTTCAAACACATATACGTGTCGACTGCATCCCAAGTTGTGTTCTCCATTGGGCATCCTGTGGATTTTCTCATGCATTCTGAGACAAAAGTGCATGAAGCCACAATTAGAAAGTATCTGCTCTACGTCGTAGGAACTGCTTGTTTCAATTGACTGCAACGATTGATTAAATGACTTAACTTAAAGGCCTACTGAAAGCCACTACTACCGACCACGCAGTCTGATAGTTTTTATATCAATGATGAAATCTTAACATTGCAACACATGCCAATACGGCCGGGTTAACTTATAAAGTGCAATTTTAAATTTCCCGGGAAACTTCCGGTTGAAAACGTCTATGTATGATGACGTATGCCCGTGACGTCAATGGTTGAAGCGGAAGTATTGGGACACCATTGTATCCAATACAAACAGCTCTGTTTTCATGGCAAAATTCCACAGTATTCTGGACATCTGTGTTGGTGAATCTTTTGCAATTCGTTTAATGAACAATGGAGACTGCAAAGAAGAAAGCTGTAGGTGGGATCGGTGTATTAGCGGCTGGCTGCAGCAACACAACCATGAGGACTTTGAGTTGGATAGCAGACACGCTATCCGACGCTAGCCGCCGACCGCATCGATGATTGGGTGAAGTCTTTCGTCGCGCCGTCGATCGCTGGAACGCAGGTGAGCACTGGTGTTGATGAGCAGATGAGGGTTGGCGTAGGTGGATAGCTAATGTTTTTAGCATAGCTCTGTCGAGGTCCCGTAGCTAAGTTAGCTTCAATGGCGTCGTTAGCAACAGCATTGCTAGGCTTCGCCAGGTTGGACAGCATTAACCGTGTGGTTACAGGTCCAGTGTTTGGTAGTATTGTTGATCTTCTGTCTATCCTTCCAGTGAGGGCCTTATTTTTTTTGTTTCTATCTGCATTTAAGCACGATGCTACCACGTTAGCTCCGTAGCTAAAGTGCTTCACCGATGTATTGTCGTGGAGATAAAAGTCACTGTGAATGTCCATTTTGCGTTCTCGACTCTCATTTTCAAGAGGATGTACTATCCGAGGTGGTTTAAAATACAAATCCGTGATCCACAATAGAAAAAGGAGAAAGTGTGGAATCCAATGAACCCTTGTACCTAAGTTACGGTCAGAGCGAAAAAAGATACGTCCTGCACTGCACTCTAGTCCTTCACTCTCACATTCCTCATCCACGAATCTTTCATCCTCGCTCAAATTAATGGGGTAATCGTCGCTTTCTCGGTCCGAATCGCTCTCTCTGCCGGTGTAAACAATGGGGAAATGTGAGGAGCCTTTCAACCTGTGACGTCACGCTACTTCCGGTACAGGCAAGGCTTTTTTTTATCAGCGACCAAAAGTTGCGAACTTTATTGTCGATGTTCTCTACTAAATCCTTTCAGCAAAAATATGGCAATATCGCGAAATGATCAAGTATGACACATAGAATGGATCTGCTCATTTCAGTAGGCCTTTAAACTAATGAAATTGATTAATTTGGTTACCGTAATTTCCGGACTATAAGCCGCTACTTTTTCCCCTCGTTCTGGTCCCTGCGGCTTATACAAGGGTGCGGCTTATATACGGCCTGTTCTTCTCCGACACCGACGAAGAGGATTTCGGTGGTTTTAGTACGCAGGAGGAAGACGATGACACAATGATTAAAGACTGACTTTTCATATACCGGTAGGATGGTTATTTTGATAACGTACAGGCGAGCACTTTGTATTACTTTGCACCGTTGTATTATTTGTACTCTGCACGAATGCTGTTCGCCATGTCAAAGATGTGAAAGTTTGATTGAATGATTGAAAGATTTATTGTTAATAAATGGGACGCTTTGCGTTCCCAAACAGTCATCTCTGTCCCGACAATCCCCTCCGTGGTAGCAGGAACCCCTATATACTACGGTAATTACACATCAAAACCCTGCGGCTTATAGTCGGGTGCGGCTTATATATGGAGCAATCTGTATTTTCCCCTAAATTTAGCTGGTGCGGCTTATAGTCGGGTGCGGCTTATAGTCCGGAAATTACGGTAGATAGAAGCTTCGAATTACAAAACCCAAAACCAATGAATTTGGCACGTTGTGTAATTCGTAAATAAAAACAGAATACTAGAGATGTCCGATAATGGCTTTTTTACCGATATCTGATATTCCGATATTGTCCAACTCTTAATTACCGATTCCGATATCAACCGATACCGATATATACAGTCGTGGAATTAACACATTATTATGCCTAATTTTGTTGTGATGCCCCGCTGCATGCATTAAACAATGTAACAAGGTTTTCCAAAATAAATCAACTCAAGTTAGGGAAAAAAGTGCCAACATGGCACTGCCATATTTATTATTGAAGTCACAAAGTGCATTATTTTCTTTAACATGCCTCAAAACAATAACAGTGCAATACTTTTTCATAACATGGTCACTACTGCCTAGTTTCTCTTATTATATTCTTATTTTACTGTTATATTTTTATTCTCATTGTTGCTTTTTATTTTTATTCTTATTGTAATATTTTTCTATCCTGTTTCCATTTATACCCCCATTATTGAGCAACCTGAGCATTACTGGAGGGCCACACCGACAATATTTAAATTAAATTTTGCTCAAATTATTTTTGATATACCGCAAGATAAATAATAATAATAATAATATCATTTAACTTAACTTAACTTTATACAAAAGCAGATTGCTTTTGATGGTTTTATTTTTAACACTGTCTCACACAACACTTCCTGATGTATAATACAATGCAAAAATGTCAATTTCTGTCACTTTATCCTGCATCCTCTTTAAAAGTCCAACATTTTTCCCCATCAGATTTGGACAACCATCTGTTGTCACACCTGCCAGCTTGTCCCATTTCAGTCCTAACATGTCCAAACACGCATTTACCTATGTGAACAAGTCATTACCTGTGATTGTCCCTTTAATTGACTGCATGGCTGCCAGCTCCTCCGTGATTTGAAAGTCTGCAGTTATCCCACGTAAGAAGATGAGCAGCTGGGCGGTGTCACGTGCATCGCAGCTCTCATCCAAAGCCAGCGAAAAACAGTCAAAGTCGGCCGTTCTGTTCTTCAGCTGAAGCTCCAAGTTTCCAGCGATGGTTTCAACCCGCCTCGTTACAGTGCGTCGGGAGAGTGACACGTTCTCAAATGCGCCCCTCTTCTCCGGGCATATCAGCGCAACAGAGTCCAATAAGCACTCCTTAATAAACTCTCCGTCAGAAAACGCCTTACTTTTTCTGGCGATTTTGTGAGAAATGACGAAACTTGTCCTGACGGCTGCATCTCTGGGGGTGTGAAATTTGGCAAAAAGTCCGGTATTTTTCCTGGTGCTTCGTCATGTAGTGGCGATTCAAATGATATTCTTTAAACACAGCAAGCTGTGTACCACAAATTAAGCACACGGCTTTACCTTTAATTTATGTAAAGAAATACTTGCCAGTCCATGTCTTGTTGAAAACACGCCATTCCTCATCAACTTTTCTCTTTTTAGCGTCTCGGGGGTAACCGTGCATCACTTGTCGCTGTGCACCTTCACTCACAGGTTACACACGGACATACGCCCATAAATAACACTTTTCAAAATAAAAGCAGCACAGTTGTATTGCACGCACGACATAGATTTTTTTTTAAATTTATTTTGTAATTTTTGATTGCCGCTGTTCACATTCACTCACAATCACACACGCGCATACGTCTACACGGAAGTAATACAAATAACGCTTTTCAAAACAAAAGCAGCACCGTTGTATTGCACACTCAACATAGATACTTTTAAATTTATTTTGTAATTTATGAATGGCCTCCCGCGGGCCGGACAGGGACGCACAAAGGGCCGGATGTGACTCACGGGCCGCCGAATGCCCAGGTCTGGTCAAAGGCAACATTAGAGCCACTTGCTTATTGTTATTCCTGAAAGTGTGTAGAAAGACTGCAGCGTGTTCAATATGAAGACACAACGTGACACGCTGCGATGCTTCACCATGACAAAGTGTTTAGTCTTCACTTCATGATCCCCTCTAAAGCTCGAGTGTTTTAAGATGCAAGGCGGCAATGAATAATACATGTTTACGGCACTAAAGTGCGCAGCCTTTCCTCGCTACAATTTACTGTAGTACGCCCTAGAACACATAACGCCTGAGATTAGAAGACTGATTTGTATTCGTAGCTACGTTTTCAATGAGTGGCGATAAAACTACTCGGAAACGATGGAAAAATATGACAAATGTCGCGGCAAAATAGTGTTGTTTGTGGTGTTAGTTTATGTCATATTACATTGCTTTTCATTAGTGTCTCCTAGTTCCAAATGTACTACTGTGTTTTCCGGACCATAGGGCGCACCGGATTATAAGGCGCACTACAGATGACTAGTCCATTTTTTAAATATTTTTTCATATATAAAGTGCACCGGAGTATAGGGCGCATTAAAAGGAGTCATATTAGGGGGTGTATTTTTATTTTTTTCCCCATAAAGAAATACAATCATGTGTGCTTACGGACTGTATCCCTGCAGACTGTATTGATCTAAATGGCATATATAATGTATATATTGTGTTTTTTATGTTGATTGAATAATTTTTTTAATTTTTTATTTTTTTTAATTTTATTTTTTTTATTTCTTGTGCGGCCCGGTACCAATCGGTCCACGGCCCGGTACCGGTACGCGGACCGGTGGTTGGGGACCACTGGTCTACATAACATGTAAGGTGGTTCTTTGGTCAAAATGTTGCATTGATGATGTTTTACACATCATCTTCAAGCTGCTTTCTGACAGTCGCTTCAGGATGCACTGCAAAAACTGCAATCTAAGTAAGATGAAATATCTCAAATAAGGGTGATATTTGCTTATTTTCTGTCTGATAAGATAATTCTTCTCACTAAGCAGATTTTTTGTTAGAGTCTTTTACTTGTTTTAAGTGTTTTGGTCCTAAATGATCTCAGTAAGATATTACAGCTTGTTGCTGAGATTTGATGACCTATATTGAGTAAAACAAGCTTGAAACTAGAATATCAACTGTTGCAAAGCTGTGTCATCAACACTCACAAGTATAAAACGACTTTTTTAAAAGTAATAATTTCTTATTTCAAGCATGAAAAAAACAAATCATGACTTTGACACAATTGTGTCTCATAATTAAAACAGATGACAGCCAAATGGACTTTGCTGTTTTATTTTCAATGAAACAATAGAAAATACATACTCATATAGTAGTACAGTTGGCACAGTACAGTAAACTGACAGTTCATATTTGAACATTTAACATGTGACATTTCAAACAAATTTGAACAGAAATAGCTCATGCACATTCAGATACATTTTTAAAAATAATTTAAAAAAATTATATATGTATATGTGCGCACTAATTGACTGAAAGAGCACGCACTTGGCGCGATGACATCATGTTATCGATGGAAAAATGCATTTTTAGACAAAATGATTTGCCTGAGCGGCTAGGAGACCCAGAGAGTAACAAGCGGTTGCCTTGTTGCCTTTCCATTAAGAACAATAAATTAGTTTTTAGTATAAGTTTGCTGGTTTCAAGAAATGTAATGCCGAGCGCATATCATTATGTCAAGATAATGGCACTAGCATTTACTTCATTTAAGAAAATGTTTCAACATATTGAGCAAAAAGGTCTATTTTTTTTTTACCAAGAAAAGTGCACTTGTTATTAGTGAGAATATACTTATTTTAAGCTATTTTTGGGTTCATTGAAGTTAGCTAATTTGACTTGTTTTGGAAAATCTTGACAAGCCAAATTTTCTTGTTCTATTGGCAGATAATTTTGCTTAGTTCAAATAAAATACCCCTCATTTTTGTGTTTTTTTTTTCTTGTTTTTGAACACTGACTTTTTGCAGTGTGCGCCGTTTTGTGGGCGGTCTTATTTACGTGGCTCACCTTCGGCAGCGTCTTCTCCCCGTCATCTTTGTTGTAGCGGCGTAGCGTGCAAGGACGGGAGTGGAAGAAGTGTCAAAAGATGGAGCTAACTGTTTTAATGACATTCACACTTTACTTCAATCAATAACAGAGCAGCATCTCCTCATGTGGAAACAACAAGGCCGGAAATGTGTCCCGTGAAAAATAGAGACGTCCAATAATATCGGACTGCCGATATTATTGGCCGATAAATGCTTTTAAATGTAATATCAGAAATTGTCGGTATCGGTTTCAAAATTATCGGTATCGGTTTCAAAAAGTAAAATGTATGACTTTTTAAAACGCCACTGTGTACACGGACGTAGGGAGAAGTACAGAGCGCCAATAAACCTTAAAAGCACTGCCTTTGCGTGCCGGCCTAGTCACATAATATCTACGGCTTTTCACACTCACAAGTGAATGCAAAGCATACTTGGTCAACAGCCATGGTCACACTGAGGGTAGCCGTATAAACAAGTTTAACACTGTTACAAATATGCGCCACACTGTGAACCCACACCAAACAAGAATGACAAACACATTTCGGGAGAACATCCGCACCGTAACACAACATAAACACAACAGAACAAATACCCAGAACCCCTTGCAGCACTAACTCTTCCGGGACGCTACAATATACACCCCCCATCCTCAACTCCGCCCCCTCCAACCTCCTCATGCTCTCTCAGGGAGAGCATGTCCCAAATTCCAAGCTGCTGTTTTGAGGCATGTTAATAAAAATAATGCACTTTGCGACTTCAATAATAAATATGGCAGTGCCATGTTGGCATTTTTTTCCATAACTTGAGTTGAAGTTGTTCTCTTATTTCGGAAAACCTTGTTACATTGTTTAATACATTACAACAAAATTAGGCATAATAATGTGTTAATTCCACGACTGTATATATCGGTATCGCTTGATATCAGAATCGGTAATTAAGAGTTGGACAATATCGGAATATCGGATATCGGCAAAAAAGCCATTATCGGAAATCACTAGTGAAAAACCGTCCGACCGGAACTCTATGAACTAAAGTTCCTTGGGTGAATAATGTAAACTCACTACGCCGGTATGTTTTAGCGCTTTCATGGCGAGTTTACTGACAGATATAAATAAGAACTTTACACTACTTTATATTAGAAATGGCAACAGCGGAGGATAACAAGAAGATAGAGAAAAAGAAGAAGCGTATCGACTATGGCGTTGGCGCGGACTACAAAGGCGGACCCGCGCAATTTTTCAGGATTTACCCAGATCCCAAATACAGATCAGCAGGAACCAGAAGGTAAGACAAGTTGCTTCTGCATAATATTGTGAAACAAAACGGCAGATAATATGTCTTACCTTATACACACACCCTAATAATACTCCTATGTTTAATACGCCGACAATCCTTCAAGCGGTGCGGCTTCATAGCTTACCAAAGTCGTACTAAAACATTTTGATGGATTTTTGAGCGCCGTGTGTAATGTTCTATATTTTCAATGGAACATATAAAATGTTGGTGTTGTTTGTATCCCAACCATACCACCCCCGCCCCTCCCAGAAAAAGAAAGAAACAGCAAAAAAACAAAGTAGTATCTACAAATACATCAATTAAATATTTTGACATTTAGGGCAAACAACAGATGTATGATATATGTGAATATGATGTAATGGACAGGAATGTCTGATGCTGGATGTCAATAAAAAAAATTAAAAAAAATTAAAATGTTGGTGTTGTTTACTTGAGTCTAGGGCTGCAACTAACGATTCATTTGATAATCGATTAATCTGTCGATTATTACTTCGATTAATCTATCCTTTCCAGTATTTTATTGGGAAAAAACAGCATACTGGCACCATACTTATTTTGATGATTGTTTCTCAGCTGTTTGTACATGTTGCAGTTTATAAATAAAGGTTTATTTTAAAAAAAAAAAAATTTAAAAATTATAATTAAAAAATAATAAAAAATTAAAATAATTGCCTCCGCGCATACGCATAGCATAGATCCAACAAATCGATGACTAAATTAATCGCCAACTATTTTTATAATCGATTTTAATCGATTAGTTGTTGCAGCCCTACTTGAGTCATATTGCAGTCTACACGTATCCCTTATGTTTTACTGCCATCTACTGGTCACGCTTATCATTACACCATGTACCAAAAAAAAATAGCATCGAGGTGGGTAAGCTCAACCAAATTTATACATACATCAGGCGCACCGGGTTATAAGGCGCACTGTCAAGTTTTGAGGGAAAAAAAATATTTTAAAGGCCTACTGAAATGAATTTTTTTAAATTTAAACGGGGATAGCAGATCCATTCTATGTGTCATACTTGATCATTTCGCGATATTGCCATATTTTTGCTGAAAAGATTTAGTAGAGAACGACGATAAAGATCGCAACTTTTGGTATCTGATAAAAAAAAGCCTCGCCCCTACCGGAAGTAGCGTGACGACACCAGGGGAAGGACTGCTCATATTTTCCTATTGTTTACACCTGCAGCGAGAGAGATTCGGACCGAGAAAGCGACGATTACCCCATTAATTTGAGCGAGGATGAAAGATTTGTGGATGAGGAACGTTAGAGTGAAGGACTAGATGCAGTGCAAGACATATGTTTTTTCGCTCTGACCGTAACTTACGTACAAGCTGGCTCATTGGATTCCACACTTTCTCCTTTTTCTATTGTGGATCACGGATTTGTATTTTAAACCACCTCGGATACTATATCCTCTTGAAAATGACAGTCGAGAACACGAAATTGACATTCACAGTGACTTTTATCTCCACGACAATACAACGACAAAACACTTTAGCTACGGAGCTAACGTGATAGCATCGTGCTTAACTGCATATAGAAACAAAATAAATAAATCCCTGACTGGAAGGATAGACAGAAGAACAACAATACTATTAAACCAGGGACATGTAAATACACGGTTAATGCTTTCCAGCCTGGCGAAGGTTAACAATGCTGTTGCTAATGACGCCATTGAAGCTAACTTAGCAACCGGACCTCACAGAGCTATGCTAAAAACATTAGCTATCCACCTACGCCAGCCAGCCCTCATCTGCTCATCAACACCCGTGCTCACCTGCGTTCCAGCGATCGACGGTGCGACGAAGGACTTCACCCGATCACAGATGCGGTCGGCGAGACGGAGTAAGTTAAGGTGAGTTCGGCGGCTAACGCGTCTGCTATCCATCGCTGTCTTCCTGGTTGTGTTGCTGTAGTCCGCCGCTAATACACCGATCCCACCTAAAACTTTCTTCTTTGCAGTCTCCATTGTTCATTAAACAAATTGCAAAAGATTCACCAACACAGATGTCCAGAATACTGTGGAATTTTGAGATGAAAACAGAGCTTTTTTGTATTGTATTCAATGGGGTACCAATACTTCCGCATCAACTGATTCCGTCATCATATCTAGACGTTTTCAACCGGAAGTGTGGCGGGAAATTTAAAATTGCAATTTATAAGTTAACCCGGCCGTATTGGCATGTGTTGCAATGTTAAGATTTCATCATTGATATATAAACTATCAGACTCCGTGGTCGGTAGTAGTGGCTTTCAGTAGGCCTTTAAGTGCGCCTTATAGTCCGGAAAATAGGGTAATTACACCGCAACAACATCAAAATGCTAACTGTGTACTGGGTCTGATGTAGTCCCAGCTGGACAGGGATGTCATCAATCTGCAGAAATATGCTTGGTCGTCGGCGAAACACAGCCAGTCTGCAAAAAAAAGACAAAATGAACATTGTAGTTGTTGCATTCAACAAGGAGAGCAGGGTCTACCAAGTCAAATAAACATCCGTATAAAGCTGATTTGGATTTTGATGTCGCAGATGTCAATGTCAAAAAAAAAAGTGTCACCGTTTAATTGCGTCTTTAACTTCAGCGCCTTGAAGCGATTAGTGCGAGTTTACGACACTTTCAGTTCCCCACACAAGCTGATGGCAATGCAAATCACTTGAATATTATTATTTTTTTACTATTATTTGAGTGTATTTACAAAGAAATAAGCCCATAATGATGTGTCTAATTAAGCTGCCATAACACAACACCTCACGCACCATTCATTAGCACGAGCCATAAGCTTATTAATCATCTAACAGCCAATTAACAGGCTGTTACCATTTGCGGTGGGTGTGTAAATAATAAATTCCCGGGCTAATTTCCTTCTCCGATAATAAAAGGAGCATTATGAAAATGAGCTCCATGGAAATGATCTATGTCGTTAATTGCGAGGCGGCGATAGATGTTCGCCACGAGCCGTGGTGGTGGTGATGCAACAAATACTTCCCGGGCTGTTGGGGAAATTAAACGGTGTGCTGCTTATTCCCTGCAGGAATCCACAAGCTACAATAATGGCGTTTATAGCGGCCCTCGGGCGCACTGATAATGACAACGTGGCCGCTTGGCTCGCAGCCAGAGAGAGGTGAGGGTGAGGGGATGGCAATCATCTCGCATAAGGACAGCATGGACACACACACACACACACTGGGCTTGAAGGACTATCAGCCATTGGTAATTAATAATAATTGCCTTCTAATAAGGGCCATGCCATTAGCAAATTAGCTCTCAGCTAAGAGGCAGCGCAGCGGAACAGGCCGCTCTATAAGGGGACTCACTTGACCACTGGAAACAAGTGACGGCCACACCACGCCAGATGAATTACGTCTGACAAAATAATGTCCTCAAGATAGAGAGCGGAGCGCAAAGTGAGCTTTGCATGTTCTTGACAAATGCGTGGAGCTGCTCTTAACCATGCATGTGACACAGGAGGGAATGGAGAGTTGATAAATGGAGCATTTAGGTGGGAGGTGGTGGCTTCCATAAAACAGCCCAGCGTGCAATATTAGTAGTGCTGACAGCCGCAGACTTTCTGAGGGTGCAGCACAAACACACTCAGCATTAACTTCATCAATGCCAGCATCATATACTTAAGTATGGATCCACTCTCGGACCACGAGTGTGCAACTACTCGCTGACCACAACATTAGGTACACCTGGACATGTTTAATAGGATCCAATACGAGAAGAACAACAAACAAATAGAACTAGAAATGCTTGGTCACAGCAGGGCCGGCCCGTGGCATAGGCCGTATAGGCAAATGCTAAGGGCGCCGTCCATCAGGGGGCGCCACGCCAGTGCCACAAATGTTGGAGAAAAAAAAAAAAGAAAAAAAAAAAAAAGTTGGTACTATCATTTCTAAATACAAAAAATAATCCCACGTTAATTAAAATACAAAGTAAAGCCTATTTAATAGAAATATTATTTGTTACAACATTACGCCCCCCTGCCCCCGCACGGTGCGCCCCCTCCCTTCCCGTATCATGACTTTTTTTGGACGTCACCACATCAAAAAATCAACACAAGATGTCAAAACGGCCAAAACTGTCAGGTGCCCAGGGAAGAGAAAAGAAGAGGAGGAGAAACGAGAAAAAGACAGAGGTAGCAGGTAGGTAACGTTAGCCTACATGAAATTCTTTGTCTGTTACAGAATGTGATAGTGACCTGGCTTTTTAGCATTAAGCTAATGTTACATGATTCGGCAATTGCTAATCAATAAATAGCTAGTTCTGTTTTAACGTCGGGTTAATATTGTGGAGGGGGCTAAATTGTTATGGAAAATAATAATGTAACGTTAGGTAATTACAGTACTCCCACCTTACATTCCTCAGGGACATTTGTATTAGATCTTTTAAGCAGGTATTTTTTGTTTACATTGTTATTGCGTTCTGGTTAGCTAATGTTTGCCCTGCAGGTAATAGTCATTTTTCCACCCCTTTATATATTAGGTATAGTTGTAAGCCTATAGTTGTTAAAGTGCACATCATTAATGTTAATTCAGCAATATCACATGAGAGGGAATGCTGTTTTTTAATTTGAGCACTGCTGTGATTCGGTTAAAGATAATCATAACATAACATTCTCATATAATATGTTAATTTGCTTTCTTTAAGTAAAAAAAAGGTCAAAGACAAAGCTATTCGGTTTCTTGTGAGTATATACACTTCACTGCCGATGTGGGGGGGCGCCACCTAAAATATTGCCTAGGGCACCAGATTGGTTAGGGCCAGGCCTGGGTCACAGTCACCATAAACACCAGGCATCATACAATTGTTTGTAATAAGGCAGATGTTCTGTAAACTGTATACTAATGCTCTTTTTTTTTTATTTATCTTTGTCCTGTCCAGCCACTCAGGCAAATCCCATAATTGATGTACCGTATTTTTTGGAGTATAAGTCGCACCTGCCGAAAATGCATAATAAAGAAGGAAAAAAACATATATAAGTCGCACTGGAGTATAAGTCGCATTTTTTGGGGGAAATGTATTTGATAAAAGCCAACACCAAGAATAGACATTTGAAAGGCAATTTAAAATAAATAAAGAATAGTGAACAACAGGCTGAATAAGTGTACGTTATATGAGGCATAAATAACCAACTGAGAACGTGCCTGGTATGTTAACGTAACATATTATGGTAAGAGTCATTCAAATAACTATAACATATAGAACATGCTATACGTTTACCAAACAATCTGTCACTCCTAATCGCTAAATCCCATGAAATCTTATATGTCTAGTCTCTTACGTGAATGAGCTAAATAATATTATTTGATATTTTACGCTAATGTGTTAATAATTTCACACATAAGTCGCTCCTGAGTATAAGTCGCACCCCCGGCCAAACTATGAAAAAAACTGCGACTTATAGTCCGAAAAATACGGTGGGCGGGGGTTTGGGGGGGCGGGGTTTGGTGGTAGCGGGGGTGTATATTGTAGCGTCCCGGAAGAGTTAGTGCTGCAAGGGGTTCTGAGTATTTGTTCTGTTGTGTTTATGTCGTGTTACGGTGCGGATGTTGTCCCGAAATGTGTGTTTGGTGTGGGTTCACAGTGTGGCGCATATTTGTAACAGTGTTAAAGTTGTTTATACGGCCACCCTCAGTGTGACCTGTATGGCTGTTGCATAAAGCCGTAGATATTATGTGATTGGGCCGGCACGCAAAGGCAGTGCCTTTAAGGTTTATTGGCGCGCTATACTTCTCCCTACGTCCGTGTACACAGCGGCCTTTTAAAAATTCATATATTTTACTTTTTGAGACCGATACCGATAATCTTGAAACCGATCATTTCCGATATTACATTTTAAAGCATTTATCGGCCGATAATATCGGCAGTCCGATATTATCGGACATCCCTAATAATTACCTCTATTATCAACAATACAATTGTTTCAAATGCAACAATATATATATGTAATGATAACTTGAAATACAAAAGAAAGCAGATAAATGGAGGGGAAGAAAGAGAGGCGAACAGTATAAACCTTGTAGATTGTTATAGTAACAACAGGTAAAGCTTTGTCAGTATGCTAATGCACTATTCTCATGATACTGTGGCCTATTTCAAAATGATTTCAAAATTCAAAAACCCACTGTTCTTGAAAAATACTGAATAGTCAGATTTTGTCTGTTATAATATTGAATTTTATTTTCTCAAAAAAAATTGGATTTTTTCCCCCCAAAACCAACCACAAGATTGTGTTGCTGGATAATCAACTTTTTTGTGCGTTTGACTCGTTATATAAAATACAATATAATTACGGCATTGTTGTGAACGTGCTCAAAAAGTACATACTAAAATCCTTTAACCAAGATTTATTTCACAAAAATAAATAAACAACACACATTCATTCCTTGGCAGAGGAAACAATAAATATTGTTCTATTGTTGTTTTAAATTTTAAATATGTTCATCTTCTTCTGTTTTAATTTGCAAAAGTTTTAGAGTGTTTGACATAAAAAAATAAAATGTGTATTGTTTGTAACGATGAAAGACGTTATTGTGTCTTATAGTCATGTTAGCCTTTAAAATAGCAAGCATTTAGTGCGCTAGTTTCTTCTCTGGGAAATGAACAGCATCATTGTGAGTTTTTCAGAGTGAGGTAATCAATCACGGTTTTAAGATTCAAAACCAAAACCAGTGAAGTTGTCAGGTTGTGTAAATGGTAAATAAAAACAGAATACAATGATTTGCAAATCCTTTTCAACTTATATTCAATTGAATAGACTGCAAAGACAAGATACTTAACCTTCGAACTAAAAACGTTGTTATTTTTTGCAAATATTAGCTCATTTGGAATTTGATGCCTGCAACATGTTTCAAAAAAGCTGGCATAAGTGGCAAAAAAGACTGAGAAAGTTGAGGAATGCTCATCAAACACTTATTTGGAACATCCCACAGGTGAACAGGCTAATTGGGAGCAGGTGGGTGCCATGATTGGGTATAAAAGCAGCTTCCATGAAATGCTCAGTCATTCACAAACAAGGATGGGGCGAGGGTCACCACTTTGTCAACAAATGCGTGAACAGTTTAAGAACAACATTTCTCAACGAGCTACTGCATGGAATTTAGGGATTTCACCATCCAATGTCTGTAATATCATCAAAAGGTTCAGAGAATCTGGAGAAATCACTGCACGTAAGCGATGATATTACGAAGCTTCGATCCCTGTACTGCATCAAAAAGCAACATCAGTGTGTAAAGGATATCACCATATGGGCTCAGGAACACGTCTGAAAACCACGATCAGTAACTACAGTTTGTCGCTACATCTGTAAGTGCAAGTTAAAACACGACTATGCAAAGCCAAAGCCATTTATCAACAACACCCAGAAATGCCGTCGGCTTCGCTGGGCCTGAGCTCATCTAAAATGGACTGATGCAAAGTGGAAAAGTGTTCTGTGGTCTGACGAGTTCATAATTCAAATTTTTTTTGGAAACTGTGGGCGTCGTGTCCTCCGGACCAAAGAGAAAAAGAACCATCCAGACTGTTATAGACGCAAAGTGGAAAAGCCAGCATGTGTGATGGTATGGGGGTGTATTAGTGCCCAAGACATGGGTAACTTACACATCTGTGAAGGCACCATTAATGCTGAAAGGTACATACAGGTTATGGAGCAACATATCTTGCCATCCAAGCAATGTTATCATGGACGCCCCTGCTTATTTCAGCAAGACAATGCCAAGCCACGTGTTACATCAACGTGGCTTCATAGTAAAAGACTGCAGGTACTAGACTGGCCTGCCTGTAGTCTAGACCTGTCTCCCATTGAAAATGTGTGGCACATTATGAAGCCTAAAATACCACAAGGGAGACCCCCGGACTGTTGAACAACTTAAGCTGTACATCAAGCAAGAATGGGAAAGAATTCCACCTGAGAAGCTTCAAAAATGTGTCTCCTCAGTTCTCAAACGTTTACTGAGTGTTGTTAAAAGGAAAGGCCATGTAACACAGTGGTGAACATGCCCTTTCCCAACTACTTTGGCACGTGTTGCAGCCATGAAATTCTAAGTTAATTATTATTTGAAAAAAAAAAAAAAGTTTATGAGTTTGAACATCAAATATCTTGTCTTTGTAGTGCATTCAATTGAATATGGGTTGAAAAGGATTCGCAAATCATTGTATTCCGTTTATATTTACATCTAACACAATTTCCCAACTCATATGGAAACAGGGTTTGTAAGTTTCTCAGTGTGAACATTAAATATGTTGTCTTTGCAGTCTATTCAATTGAATATAAGTTGAAAAGGATTTGAAAAATCATTGTATTCTGTTTTTATTTACAAATTACACAACGTGCCGACTTCACTGGTTTTGGGTCTTGTAGATTGTGTGTACGTTCAGCAGCCAAATCAATTAAGATGCAGGTGACACCAAAAAGAGGAATCCCAAACCTTCCCAGCACTGTCATCTGCAAGTTGGAGCAATAGCTTAATATAGCGGCAGACTCAAAGGAGCACTTACCAGGGCCCAATCTTGTGGAATCAATGACAGCAGGCAGGCAATATAGTTTGAAACAAGGGAAGACTGGGAGGAGAGCGAGGATGAGCTGGGTCAATATGAGTGTTTGGGTTTAAGAGCCATAGTGGGGGGGGGGAAAGCACATTGTGCCCTGAAGTGCCGCTGAATATAAGCACCACTTCCTGGGCCGAGGGTCAGTGAGTTGTTGAGGAGAGGAGACAGCCTATCAGCAGGCCTCCTCACAGCGAGGAAAAAAGGCACGCCATTTAACCCCCGAGTTGAAAGACGACGGCTAAAGGCCGACAGTCCGCGGGGGAGACGCTGAGCGAGCGCCTACAGCTTTTATCAGACGCCCTGTGGGACGCCCGGCAGGCGGCTGTGGCATTTAGGGTCAGGGAAGATTACATTCTCTTCATGATAACGCTTTGGGAGCTGTCCGTCAAAGTTGATGAAAATTCAAATAGTGCTCCCCGGCATGTGATTAGGGAGGCATTTGCCAGCCGTCCGACCCAAATGTCACAGCTTGGCTACCGTAACAATGACAAGGCAGAGTCGCCCGGCCTGGATAATAGAGAACATTTTTCCGGTAAGTGAAGCTGTCGCCTGCGCGGGGGCTTGGGGGGGGCTGTCAATGTCACAGCGTCGTTTCCTGCCTGGGCTGGCGGAGGACACTGTGACGTATCGATCCGCCTGTAATCACACAAACAGTTTGGGCTTGAGAAAAACCCTCTTGTTGAAGTGCTTAGCTGTGAGGACAGGATCCAATTTCTTTGCACAGTGCAGGAGAGGCTGGAGGGGATGTGTGCTGTCACTGATCTTTACCACCGCCACGGAAGTGAAGAGCACACTGATAGCTGAGAGTGCTGTCTGCTGTCGGCACTCGGACCCCCGACTCTGGCCCGATATAACCCTGAAGACACCCTTACTGCATCACTTCTCGGTCTTACAGCACCACGACGGTCCTGAACCACTAAGCCAGTGTTTTTCAACTACTGGTGTGCCGTGGGACATAATCTAATTTCACCTAATTGGGTTAAAAATATTTTTTTGCAAACCAGTAGTTACAAACCCCTTTTCCATATGTGTTGTGAAATTGTGTTGGATGTAAATATAAACGGAATACAATGATTTGCAAATCATTTTCAACCCATATTCAATTGAATGCACTACAAAGACAACATATTTGATGTTCAAACTCATAAACTTTTTTTTTTTTCTGCAAATAATAATTAACTTAGAGTTTCATGGCTGCAACACGTGCCAAAGTAGTTGGGAAAGGGCATGTTCACCACTGTGTTACATGGCCTTTCCTTTTAACAACACTCAGTAAACGTTTGGGAACTGAGGAGACACATTTTTTTAAGTTTCTCAGGTGGAATTCTTTCCCATTCTTGCTTGATGTACAGCTTAAGTTGTTCAACAGTCCGGGGGTCTCCCTTGTGGTATTTTAGGCTTCATAATGCGCCACACATTTTCAATGGGAGACAGGTCTGGACTACAGACAGGCCAGTCTAGTACCCGCACTCTTTTACTATGAAGCCACGTTGATATAACACGTGGCTTGGCATTGTCTTGCTGAAATAAGCAGGGGCGTCCATGGTAACGTTGCTTGGATGGCAACATATGTTGCTCCAAAACCTGTATGTACCTTTCAGCATTAATGGTGCCTTCACAGATGTGTAAGTTACCCATGTCTTGGGCACTAATACACCCCCATACCATCACACATGCTGGCTTTTCAACTTTGCGCCTATAACAATCCGGATGGTTCTTTTCCTCTTTGGTCCGGAGGACACGACGTCCACAGTTTCCAAAAACAATTTGAAATGTGGACTCGTCAGACCACAGAACACTTTTCCACTTTGTATCAGTCCATCTTAGATGAGCTCAGGCCCAGCGAAGCCGACTGCGTTTCTGGGTGTTGTTGATAAACGGTTTTCGCCTTGCATAGGAGAGTTTTAACTTGCACTTACAGATGTAGCGACCAACTGTAGTTACTGACAGTGGGTTTCTGAAGTGTTCCTGAGCCCATGTGGTGATATCATTTACACACTGATGTCGCTTGTTGATGCAGTACAGACTGAGGGATCGAAGGTCACGGGCTTAGCTACTTACGTGCAGTGATTTCTCCAGATTCTCTGAACCCTTT
This sequence comes from Entelurus aequoreus, assembly GCF_033978785.1. NCBI lineage: Eukaryota > Metazoa > Chordata > Actinopteri > Syngnathiformes > Syngnathidae > Entelurus > Entelurus aequoreus. The sequence goes on from NC_084740.1 coordinate 48,834,877, forward strand.
GATGATATTACAGACCGTAGATGGTGAAATCCCTAAATTCCTTGCAATAGCTGGTTGATAAAAGGTTTTTCTTAAACTGTTCAACAATTTGCTCACGCATTTGTTGACAAAGTGGTGAGCCTCGCCCCATCCTTGTTTGTGAATGACTGAGCATTTCATGGAATCTACTTTTATACCCAATCATGGCACCCACCTGTTCCCAATTTGCCTGTTCACCTGTGGGATGTTCCAAATAAGTGTTTGATGAGCATTCCTCAACTTTATCAGTATTTATTGATTGTCACGTGTTGCTGGCATCAAATTCTAAAGTTAATGATTATTTGCAAAAAAAAAAAAAGTTTATCAGTTTGAACATCAAATATGTTGTCTTTGTAGCATATTCAACTGAATATGGGTTGAAAAGGATTTGCAAATCATTGTATTCCGTTTATACTTACATCTAACACAATTGCCCAACTCATATGGAAACGGGGTTTGTATAATTTGCAAATGTGCAATTGTTGAGTGTCGGTGCTGTCTCGAGCTGGGCAGAGTAACCATGTAATACTCTTCCATATCAGTAGGTGGCAGCAGGTAGCTAATTGCTTTGTAGACTTTGGGAACATGGTTTGTTATGATCACAATATGCAGACGACAGCGGGAGGTAGTGTGCAGGTAGAAAGGTATCTAATGCTTAAACCAAAAATAAGCAAAACATGAGTGCCACTAAGACAGCAAAGACTTACCGCGCGGGGCAGACGGCGTCCACAAAGTACATCCGCACATGACATGACAATCAACAATTTCCACACAAAGAAGGATAAAAACAACTTAAATGTTCTTGATTGCTAAAACAAAGTAGATGCGGGGAATATCGCTCAAAGGAAGACATGAAACTGCTACAGGAAAATACCAACAAAACAGGAAAAGCCATCAAAATAGGAGCGCAAGACAAGAACTAAAACACTACACACGGGAAAACACCAAAAAAGTCAAAATAAGTCAGGGGGTGATGTGACAGGTGGTGACAGTACACCTACTTTGAGACAAGAGCTATATTGATGCATGCTGGGTTATGGTTTGAATTCATATCCAACAATTGCGACAAGGACTTTTTATTGTCTACTGAGTTTCATTTTTTAATGATTTCTGCTGGTGGTGTGCCTCCGCATTTTCTCAATGAAAAAAATGTGCCTTGGCTCAAAAAAGGTTGAAAAACACTCTCCTTGGCTAGCATCAAAAATGTTTAAAAAGCCTACTGAAAGCCACTACTACCGACCACGCAGTCTGATAGTTTATATATCAATGATGAAATCTTAACATTGCAACACATGCCAATACGGCCGGGTTAACTTATAAAGTGCAATTTTAAATTTCCCGCTAAACTTCCGGTTGAAAACGTCTTTGGATGATGACGTATGCGCGTGACGTAACCAGTGAAACAGAAGTATCGGTGCCCCATTGTATCCAATACAAAATAGCTCTGTTTTCATCTCATAATTCCACAGTATTCTGGACATCTGTGTTGGTGAATCTTTTGCAATTTGTTTAATGAACAATGAAGACAGCAAAGAAGAAAGTTGTAGGTGGGATCGGTGTATTAGTGGCGGACTACAGCAACACAACCAGGAGGACTTTGACTTGGATAGCAGACGAGCTAGCCGACGCTAGCCACCGACCGCACGGATGATCGTGGTGAAGTCCTTCGTCCTTCCGTCGATCGCTGGAACACAGGTGAGCACGGGTGTTGATGAGCAGATGAGGGCTGGCTGGCGTAGGTGGAGCGCTAATGTTTTTATCATAGCTCTGTGAGGTCCCGTTACTAAGTTAGCTTCAATGGCGTCGTTAGCATCAGCATTTTTAAGCTTCGCCAAGCTGGAAAGCATTAACCGTGTATTTACATGTTCATGGTTTAATAGTATTGTTGATTTTCTGTCCATCCTTCCAGTCAGGGGTTTATGTATTTTGTTTCTATCTGCATTTGAGCCCGATGCTATCACATTAGCTCCCTAGCTAAGTTAGCTTCAATGGCGTCGTTAGCAACAGCATTGTTAACCTTCGCCAGGCTGGAAAGCATTAACCATGTATTTACATGTCCATGGTTTAATAGTATTGTTGATCTTCTGTCTATCCTTCCAGTCAAGGATTTTTTTTTTTTTTTCTATATGCAGTTAAGCACGATGCTATCACGTTAGCTCCGTAGCTAAAGTGTTTCGTCGATGTATTGTCGTGGAGATAAAAGTCACTGTGAATGTCCATTTCGCGTTCTCGACTCTCATTTTCAAAAGGATATAGTATCCGAGGTGGTTTAAAATACAAATCCCTGATCCACAATAGAAAAAGGAGAGAGTGTGGAATCCAATGAGCCAGCTTGTACCTAAGTTACGGTCAGAGTGAAAAAAGATATGTCTTGCACTGCATTCCAGTCCGTCACTCTAACGTTCCTCATCCACGAATCTTTCATCCTCGCTCAAATTAATGGGGTAATCGTCGCTTTCTCGGTCCGAATCGCTCTAGTTGCATTGAAAACAATAGGAAAATATGAGGAGGCTATCAACTGACTACGTCACGCTACTTCCGGTACAGACAAGGCTTTTTTTATCAGAGACCAAAAGTTGCGAACTTTATCATCGTTGTTCTATACTAAATCCTTTCAGCAAAAATATGGCAATATCGTGAAATGATCAAGTATGACACATAGAATGTATCTGCTATTCCCGTTTAAATAAAAAAAAATCATTTCAGTAGGCCTTTAAATTGTGGCTGGAGAGATATTTGGAATTGTCATTATTGGATCATATTGACAAATCAATGATTGCATCCTCTTCTTTTGGAAGTACAATAACACCGGAGCGTTATCATCATTATAAAGTATCACACCTCACTAGATTGTGCAGGTAAACATGCAGGTTTGCAGAGCAATTTTAACATGATGGATTGCAGCCCGTCGTCAATCCAGCGGCGTAGAGGCAGATGTGCAGGAGTCTGTACCGCTTTAATCAAACTGCACACCATGACGTCTTACAGCTCGCAGCCCACCACCTGCATCTGTGCTCACCCACCCGCAACCCCGCCCCACCAGTTGCCATGGCGATTTAGATCCGCGTAAGCAGCGAGACAAGCCAATTGCATTCAGACATCACGGCGGCTCATAAACAGAAACGACTGGTGGAAGAGAATTCTTATGCCTAAAGTTCATCTGATGCATAAGCAGACCTTAAAGTACCAGGAGAGAGGGAAAACAAGTTGCCTCTATATTGAAGCTATTATCATATATATATATATATATATATATATATATGACACAGCAAGACTTGTAAAGTTTGCAGATAAATAGATATGATCAAAATAGTATCAATCTCATGGAGGTTCCAAAGCCATTTTGAGAGATAATGAGGAAGCCAGTCACGTGAGCCGTGGCGTAGAGGTGGGGACCGCAGATCCCTTTATCATCAACAACAATGCTAATCAAGCAGACTTTGTGAGAGCTAACAACGAATTATGATCCAGGACCAGAGGTGGGTAGTAACGCGCTACATTTACTCCGTTACATCTACTTGAGTAACTGTTGAGATAAATTGTACTTCTAAGAGTAGTTTTAATGCAACATACTTTTACTTTTACTTGAGTATATTTATAGAGAAGAAACGCTACTTTTACTCCGCTCCATTTATCTACATTCAGCTCGCTACCCGCTATTGATTTTTTTCGATCTGTTAATGCACGCTTTGTTTGTTTTGGTTTGTCAGACAGACCTTCAAAGTAGGATCTATCGCATGCCTGCGTTTCACCAATCAAATGCAGTCACTGGTGACGTTTGACTCCGTTTCACCAATCAAACAGAGCCAGGCGGTCACATGATTAACTGCACATAAAGTTTCAGCGGCAAACAACAACAAGCTTAAGCTTACAGGAACTCAAAGTCAAATTTGAGGAAGCACATGGCGGTAAGTAACGTTAGTAGATATTTTGGCTGTCACCGTAGGCTGATGTTAGCTTCCCTGCTATGAATCACTGTCAAATGTACATCATGTGGGGACATTTATTAACGCACTGCAGCCTCATAGAGAGACAGACAAAGACACACACACACACACACACATGCATAGAAACACCAATCAGAAGTGCACAGTGTGTTCCCAGATGCAGCCCACATCTATCAGTTTATGGTTTGCGTGAAGGCTAACTTGTTATTTTCCTTTGTAATCTCTGCCTACTGAGCCTATGGTGCTGTTAAGTTATTGTGGCTCAATTTGCCTTAATTTTGTTTATGTTAATGTATTATTATTTAATATATATATTATTGTTTTAGTTGCTTAAGAGATATTCCTATAGCTCTGAATTTGCTCATTGCTATTTTCATGTTTTTGTGCATTATTTGTTGCCGTCATCATTAAACGAACAGGTTACTCATCAGTTACTCAGTACTTGAGTAGTTTTTTCACAACATACTTTTTACTTTTACTCAAGTAAATATTTGGGTGAATACTCCTTACTTTTACTTGAGTAATAAATCTCTAAAGTAACAGTACTCTTACTATAGTACAATTTCTGGCTACTCTACCCACCTCTGTCCAGGACCTTATATTTGCCACGTTGGGGTCGCATATTACTGCGTGGGTCGGTCTCCTGGGATGCAGATGGAATTCCAGACGAAGTGTGCAGGTAAGAAAATGATTTATTGTCCATAAATCATGCAAAACACAAAAATATAGAAAAGCGTTCCGATAGCATGGGAGCTATGGCGAAGCTTAGCACATGAACTATAATCAAGAAACATAGAAGCAGGAATTCATCCAACGTAACTTGTTGCGTACTGCCAATAAGGAAGCCAGACCGAATGTGGCGAACAGTGGGAATAAGTAGCTCTCTGATTAGTGCCCGGCAGCAGGTGAGCGTGCCGTACACTAATCAGAGGCAGGTGAAACCAGTCTGCAACCATGGCAACCAAAACGCAAACCCAGGGGTGCTGAAGACAGGAACTGAGGGAGTCCAAAACTAAACAGAACATGATCCGAGCAATGGATCATGACAATATTTTTGAGCCCGAACACAAAGAAAATGAGCAGTAAGTTTTAAAAGCCGAGCGGTGGATGCATTTTCATTGTGGCACCAGCATCCGCAGCATTGCTAGGTGCTGAACATAACAATCACAAACCAAAATAAAAACAAACACGTACTAAACTATTTCCACTCTCGCCGGAATGCCGACTGACGGGGCGCTCACTTAATTCCGTTTAGATGAAGAATCAATCCCAATCCTCACGAAGGGTTTAAAAAAAGTTTCTGCCGGAAGCGTATTTTGGAGTCTTTAATGCCATCTCGGGGGATGTGAGAGTCCACCAGCCTGTCAGTCCATGGCCACATTTCAAAGCAATCAATCAATCAAAGTGTATTTATATAGCCCTTAATCACAAGTGTCTCAAAGGGCTGCACAAGCCAGAACGACATCCTTGGCTCAGATCCCACATCAGGGCAAGAAAAAACTGAATCCAATGGGAACAACGAGAAAGCATTTATCTATACCAGGTGAGAGATGCATAAATTACAATCTAGAATTTACTTTTAGCATTTGAGACAAAGCCGTAGGAGCCTTAGACACAGTGTGTCAACAATAGCAGTGTAAGTTAGCATTAGCTCAGTGCTAGCAATGTGCAGCTAAAATGTTGGCAGGTGCTTAAAATAACAATATCACTCATATTTGGTTAATTTTCAGGTCACAACATGTAAATGGAGTATTTTTTGCGCTTTTTGGAGGTTTTTAGGGAGTATAATGAGCGCAATAGAGGAGCCCTGCTCTTTTGATTCAATTGTTAAGTATTTACGATTTTGAATGCATAAAAAAAAGCCAAGCATATGTCTTCTTGTCTTACGTAAGGATTGTGAACAATAAACAGCACATCTCTTTCCAATGTTTGCGTATTTCCTGTATGACTGATCTGATAACATGGTCAGAGTGCAGAAAATAGCCAAAGGCATTCGTAGTGGCATATTCAAAATGGCCAACTGAATTTGTGGCATTTTGAGATGTTCGAAAGGTGTTTTCACATACTTTGTGGATTGTAAATAAATACAATTGGATATGGTTTAATGGATACCATAAAACACAATTAGGCATATTAAGTCAACTTTTTGTTCCACCTTACTGATATGAGATTTTGTTATTTAGACGGGTATAGCAGGTCCATTCTATGTGTCATACTTGATCATTTCGCGATATTGCCATATTTTTGCTGAAAGGATTTAGTAGAGAACATAGACGATAAAGTTCGCAACTTTTGGTCGCTGATAAAAAAAGCCTTGCCTGTACCGGAAGTAGCGTGACGTCACAGGTTGTGGAGCTCCTCACATCTGCACATTGTTTACAGTCATGGCCACCAGCAGCGAGAGCGATTCGGGCCGAGAAAGCGACGATTTTCCCATTAATTTGAGCGAGGAGGAAAGATTCGTGGATGAGGAAAGTGAGAGTGAAGGACTAGAGGGCAGTGGAAGCGATTCAGATAGGGAAGATGCTGTGAGAGGCGGATGGAACCTGATATTCAGCTGGGAATGACTAAAACAGTAAATAAACACAAGACATATATATACTCTATTAGCCACAACACAACCAGGCTTATATTTAATATGCCACAAATGAATCCCACATAACAAACACCTCCCCCCTCCCGTCCATATAACCCGCCAATACAAATCAAACACCCGCACAACACACTCAATCCCACAGCCCAAAGTACCGTTCACCTCCGCAAAGTTCATACAGCATATATATTTCCCCAAAGTTACGTACGTGACATGCACATAGCGGCACGCACGTACGGGCAAGCGATCAAATGTTTGGAAGCCGCAGCTGCATACTCACGGTACAGCGTATCCAACTCAAAGTCCTCCTGGTAAGAGTCTCTGTTGTCCCATCTCCACAAGCATGCATATCCAACTCAAAGTCCTCCTGGTAAGAGTCTATGTTGTCCCAGTTCCCCACAGACCAATGGTAAAGCTTGACTGTCATCGTTCGGGAATGTAAACAATGAAACACCAGCTATGACGTAGCCGCTACGTGTTTGTGTTGCTGCAGCTGGCCGCTAATACACCGCTTCCCACCTACAGCTTTCTTCTTTGCTATCTCCATTGTTCATTAAACAAATTGCAAAAGATTTAACAACACAGATGTCCAGAATACTGTGGAATTTTGCGATGAAAACAGACGACGTAATAGCTGGCCACAATGGTGTCCCAAAATGTCCGCTACAATCTGTGACGTCACGCGCAAACGTCATCATACCGAGACGTTTTCAGCAGGATATTTCGCAGGAAATTTAAAATTGCACTTTACTGGTCTCACCCGGTTGTATTGACATGTGTTGCAATGTTAAGATTTCATCATTGATATATAAACTATCAGACTGCATGGTCGGTAGTAGTGGGTTTCAGTAGGCCTTTAAGACCATACACTCAAACCTGAATGGAATGATGAATTTGGGATGGGTAGAAAATGTGTACAGAGCTACTGAAAGAAGAGAGATGGAAAAGTTTGTTACAGGAATGAAATGAAAATAGGCAGAGTTGTCAGCGGTAAGAAAAAAAAAGAGGACCAGAATAAAAAGACCCCAAAAAACGTCAAAGCATACGTATCCTTTCCTACTGTAGGAAATGAGAAAAGACTGGTGCATCATTGGTCGGTGTACCTTCCGTTCATTCTTGTCACAAGGTGTTGGTGACGAACCCCAAGATGCAGAGATGGCAGGCTTTGTCCAGGAAAACATGATTTAATGTTCACAATAAATGTAAAACACAAACAAGGAACCAGGAACAGACAAACTGGAAACAGGAACGAGCAAACAGGAACTAGGAACAACTAACGGCTAACTGGATATAGCTAACAGGAAAACCAGAAGCTAGGAGACAGCAAACTACAAATAGCTATCAGGAACAGCTTACCGCAACGACGACAAGGACAGGTAGACAATACTCCAGCCCTGACTGGAGTGCAAAGCAGGTTCAAATAGCAGCTGGCTGATTGACACCAGGTGTGGCCAGGTGCCAATCAGCCACAGCTGAGGGGACACAGCACTCAGAGAGACAAACAGGAAACTGAACCAAAATAAGAGTGCTGACAGGAAATAAAACAAACACAGAGGAAAAACTAAAACTTAACCAAACTGTCAGGGACAAGCCTGACAATTCCATTTCCAATTCTGAAACTCAAATAAAAAAACAGAGTTAGGGCCGTTTTTTCAATTTTTACTACCTATGGCAGATTTTAAAACAAACAAAAAGGGGTTGACTTTAATTAAAATATTGCCATAAAATTAGATTTTGTGATATTTTCCTTTTATGGATTCTTATTCCAATTCATGTTTATCCAAAATGCAAAAATGTGTGTTTATCTACCATCCTAGTCACATCCGTTGTGTCCTTGGGCAAGACACTTCACCCTTGCTCCTGATGGGTGCTGGTTAGCGCCTTGCATGGCAGCTCCCGCCATCAGTGTGTGAATGTGTGTGTGAATGGGTGAATGTGGAAATACTGTCAAAGTGCTTTGAGTACCTTGAAGGTAGAAAAGCGCTATACAAATATAACCCATTTATCATTTATTTATTTATTATCTGTGTGATGACAAATTGAACCGGAAGCACTATCCTAGCTTCTCCTTCGCTTTTAGCATATTTTTGTGTTTATTTTTTTAATTATTAATATTAAATCAACATATAAAACACAAGATACACTTACAATTAGTGCACCAACCCATAAAACCTCCCTCCCCCATTTACACTAAGTCTCACTCATTCACGCTCATTCACACAAAAGGGTTGTTTCCTTCTGTTTATGTTTTTTTAGCATAACGGTAACACATTTATTCTGCAGGAGTCCTAGTGTCCTTTTAAAAAAGTGCCATTAAATAGTTGTCCAACTTTTGTTTCAGAAATACAAATAGAAAAAATGGTCCAAAATGTGTTTTTTGATTTGCATTGGAGAATTCAAAATCCAAAGAACACGGACCGTCATTCTACTACCCTTTGCAACATTCTATCTCTGTGAGATATTTTTGGTGTTTTTTTACTGTTGCTGCAATTAAACAAAGTACAGATCTTATTGAGCAAGAGTTGATTGTATCAATATCAAGTCTGAAGTCAATATTTGAACGGATGTGCAATGCAAAAAGGGCTCACTGCAGCCACTAAATACGTGATGTTGTTGTTGGACATTAACTGTGCATCTGGCAGAGTTCAATTGTTATTTTTTATTGACTTATGGATAGACTTTGTGCTTAAAAGGCCTACTGAAAGCCACTACTACCGACCACGCAGTCTGATAGTTTATATATCAATGATGAAATCTTAACATTGCAACACATGCCAATACGGCCGGGTTAACTTATAAAGTGCAATTTTAAATTTCCCGCGAAACTTCCGGTTGAAAACGTCTATGTATGATGACGTATGCGCGTGACGTCAATCGTTGAAACGGAAGTATATGGACACCATTGTATCCAATACAAACAGCTCTGTTTTCATTGCAAAAATCCACAGAATTCTGGACATCTGTGTTGGTGAATCTTTTGCAATTTGTTTAATGAACAATGGAGACTGCAAAGAAGAAAGCTGTAGGTGGGATCGGTGTATTAGCAGCTGGCCGCAGCAACACAACCAGGAGGACTTTGACTTGGATAGCAGACGCGCTATCCGACGCTAGCCGCCGACCGCATCGATGATCGGGTGAAGTCCTTCGTCGCTCCGTCGATCGCTTGAACGCAGGTGAGCACGGGTGTTGATGAGCAGATGAGGGCTGGCGTAGGTGGATAGCTAATGTTTTTAGCATAGCTCTGTGAGGTCCCGTAGCTAAGTTAGCTTCAATTGTGTCGTTAGCAACAGCATTGTTAAGCTTCGCCAGGCTGGAAAGCATTAACCGTGTAGTTACAGGTCCATGGTTTAATAGTATTGTTGATTTTCGGTCTATCCTTCCAGTCAGGGGTTTATTTATTTTGTTTCTATCTGCAGTTAAGCCCAATGCTATCACGTTAGCTCCGTAGCTAAAGTGTTTCGCCGATGTATTGTCGTGGAGATAAAAGTCACTGTGAATGTCCATTTTGCGTTCTCGACTCTCATTTTCAAGAGGATATAGTATCCGAGGTGGTTTAAAATACAAATCCGTGATCCACAATAGAAAAAGGAGAAAGTGTGGAATCCAATGAGCCCTTTTACCTAAGTTACGGTCAGAGCGAAAAAAGATACGCCCTGCACTGCACTCTAGTCCTTCACTCTCACGTTCTTCATCCACGAATCTTTCATCCTGGCTCAAATTAATGGGGTAATCGTGGCTTTCTCGGTCCGAATCGCTCTCGCTGCTGGTGTAAACAATGGGGAAATGTGAGGAGCCTTTCAACCTGCGACGTCACGCTACTTCCGGTACAGGCAAGGCTTTTTTTATCAGCGACCAAAAGTTGCGAACTTTATCGTCGAAGTTCTCTACTAAATCCTTTCAGCAAAAATATGGCAATATCGCGAAATGATCAAGTATGACACATAGAATGGATCTGCTATCCCCCGTTTAAATTTAAAAAATTAATTTCAGTAGGCCTTTAAGAAAAGTAACTTTAGCTCTCATCCCTTCTAATAAGCCACTATATAAACAATATTGTTGAAAATGTTGCAAAAAAAACCCTCCAAACCAATCATCGCTCTTTTTAAAAAAGAATAAGCCGATATAGCTGACAAGTGAGCAATGTTCACAGTTGTAAAGCATTTTCAGTGTTACAATGTTAGCTTTAAAAAATGCACAACCCAGTGAATCATTAATACTTTTTTGTAAATTGAAAATTAAACAGACTGAGCAGTCTAATTAATTAATTGTTACACACTGAATTAATAAACTTGGAAATGGGTTTAAGTTGTTGCAGAGGTTATATCAGATAATTTTAATCATCTACTTTGACAATAAGATGATTATTTAAAAATGTAACTTACCCAGGGTGTTGTACAGATAAATAAATAAATATCAAGTCTTGAATGGTAATTAAATACAGGTGGGCCGGGTAAAATTCTGTCCCCCAGAAGAGTCAAGACAGAAATTAATTAATTGAGAAGCAATGCTGTCAAACACAAATTCAGAACCCACATGGAAAGTATTCGGGGCTTTCATTTAATTTATGTCTTCATCATTTCATAATTGATGACAAGTCAAATAGTATTTGAACGATTGCCTAAAGTGATGACAGAATTTAGTTTATCGTCAATGGGGCAAATTATGATCAATTACAGATTTTTTTCAGTCGCTAACAAGCGTTTGTCCAACCAGCTGTCACACTTTCAAAACTCTAAACTCAAGTAGCACAGCATCGGTCTTTTGTGGCCATACCATTCTCACATTCTGTTTCGTTTCTACAAAACATGCAGTCAGTGAACACATTTTCATAATGCTTATATTTCCTTAAAGGCCTGTAGTGGATTGTCCGAAGCTTAAGCAGGCAACAAAAGTAGTTTAGTACAACAAATGTATTTACCCATTATCAGAAGTGCAGGTTGAATTGAGTTGGTCGTGCAGACAAACCACAAGTTACTCCGGAGCAAACAAGACACACACAAGCCAAAATCACTCACGAGTTCCGGTCTTCTGCCATTTTTTATATGTCTGTTGTGCGTCATCGTTCCTTATCGAGTGCGTCAATGTCTTGTTTTGCTTTTCCTATCTGTTCCATAACAACTCGAATCCTTTAGACAGTCAACACATTCTATAGACAGGTTGGCACGACTTAATATTCACTTTTGTCCCACAACTGGTCCATTCAATGGCACAAAAATACAAGAGTATTGAAAATGAGCGGACATTCCTAAAAGACAAGAAATATAGGTCAAAAGGTCAGAAATTCTACTACATACCCGCCTTCCAGGGTCTTAAGACCCTGGACCAAAACAATTTCTGATATAGACCACTAACTTAAATCTCTACCGCAGATACAGGCAAAAACCTCAATGTTTTTATACGAGGCAAACATTCCGTCTATGACCCTCCTTCAGAGCGATCGCTGTTACCAGCCTGCAGTAAAACCATCTCACAGAACACAATTAGTGGCTTACCCTTTGATTTAGTAAGGGAATAACAAATACTTTGATCATGGACATCATTGAACATAAATAGATGAATGTATATAGACTTATGACTGTAAGACATTTGCAAAAATATTTTTCCCGGCATTTGCAATGAATGTAGTTACCAATATTGTTCATTATCAATTGATTTTGAACACACAACTGAATTTCGTATGAGTCCATGTTCGATTAGTGCTCGTATAGATGGCTCGGTGGTGCCTCAGGCTGGTGGCCTGCCGACACCTCGTTGGGCTTTTGGCTGCCTTGGTGAAGAAAGAGATCCACTCAAACAGTCTGTCTCTCTTTGGGGTGTGGTTCAGTCCATTGGGCAGACTGTTCAGTGGCATGTGCGCGCTGGCCGCTTTGGGGAAAACTCAGGTAGAGTTGGAGCTGTGGGGGCTTTGGGGAAGGCTGGGGCAGAGTATGGGGCGTGGGGCTTTGGTCCAGGCCCTCGGCTTGCTTCAGGCCTCCTCGCTGCTTCGGCACTCCCGACACTTCTTTCCACAGCTGCTGGAGTCCCGGTGGACACATTGGCTGGCAACCTTAGTTGTTCTCGTCATCGCTGGCAAGGTGTTGTCTCTCCTCTCGGTTCCTTCCAGTCAGGTATCGGGTGTTGGTCCTGGATTGGCTTTGACCGTGCCCCTCTTAGCGAGTGCAAGGGAATCTGGGGTGGCTGCTTTCATCCTCAAATCTGCACAGAGGAACTGGCACACAAATTCTACATTTTGCAAACTTACCATTTTGGTCTCATGGTCTTTCCACCTTCCTAGGAAGCTGCTGGTCCTGAGAAGTGCTGATCTTGTGACTGAAGAAGATTAACCTGTTTTCTTAAATTAGGTGCCGTTGTTTGACCTAATCTTTTTGGGGAAACCATGTCGGGATATTAGATCATTCACAAAACATTTAATTACTGAATTGGCACCCTCCTTTGAGGGTGGGGTTGCTTTCGCCAACCACTGCAATTGTCAATCTAAATCATTACGTTCCTTTATCCTTGTACCGGATTGATCATATCGATTAAATAAAACCTCAACACGCTCAAACTTGACCCAATCCAAACTCACCTCCCCCCTCTGTCCCTCTCACAGGGGCAGTGTTAGTCGTAGTAATAGTAATAGTAATAGTAGTAGTAGTAGTATTAGTAGTTTCAGAAACATCCAAGAAAAAGAAAAGACAGCTGATAGTCAAGTGCAGCAAGAACAGAGGCGGAGGACAGGTCATGTTTGAGGTCACTGTTCGCTTTTGCAATAGTACTTTGATATTTTACAACACCTAGTGAATTATTGTGGCCTCAATAATTCACTAAATAGTTGTATTTAATTTAGTCTATCTATGATGGGACAATGCACAGAAACATTAAGTTCAGAAACAGATATGTTCTGTACTAGATTATATCTAAATAGCTACTTTCCATCTGTAGTCCCTGGCTACCTAAATTAAGGGGATCCACAAATCAAGCAATAAAATTATGACACTAATTAATCATAATAAATATATACATTCATAATAATCAATAATTAATCAAAAATAATCATACTGTAGCATGTAATCAGATTAAGAGAAATCCTAAAATGCCCCTTCATGGACACATACTTAACATACAATACAACCACACCTTATTGACATCATCACACAAAGACAATACATGCTCTTGTTCACATCTGTCATCATTCATAACAACAACCAAGATTTTAACAGCCATACCTCACAATTTACAACAAAAATGCTCTCATGGATAAATATAATACTCATTAAATTGATGTGTCAACATAATGCCCATCTTAGTGACCGTCTGAGCAGCCTTGATTGCTCCAAAGCCACTTTTTAATTTCAAATTTTCTATTCCTTTTGTTATAACGTGGAGAAGGCTAATTGGTCTGTACATGTTCTGGTCTTCTTTATTTCCTGCTTTATGGATTTAATCATAGTAGCAGTTTCTCGACGTGGTAGGTAAAGTGTTTTCCGTTTAATTTATTTATCAATCGTTGTTATACGAGCAATAATACAATCCTTATATGTTTTTAGGAAGATAGTGTCCAACCCATATGTATATCTCTAGATCGTGAGTCTGATAATGCAGTGAAGATTTTGTTTAACTTTGTTTCATTTGTTACTTCTAAAATGAGTCCATCCTGAATAAATGACAATTATTTGCACTGATTTTGAGGGATTTTTATTCAGGGTTTGTACAGACTGATGAAATGTTCATTAAAATTATTACTTATGTCCAGACTGTCTGCGATAGTAGCGCCATTGATATTTAATGTTATAGTGTTGTTTCTTGTTTGCTCTCTTCCCGTAAGTTTGTATCTGGTTTTCCATAACTCTCTATTGTTCCCTTTTGCAGCTTTGATTAATTCTAAATGAAAGTCAGCCTTAGACTTCCGCATAAACATTGTTACCTTGTTCCTCCAAACTTTTAAAACATACGATCTGTATTTAGACCTGTTATAATTGCTCTTTTGAGAGCTGAGTCCCGATGTCTTTATTAGAATCCAAATTGTTTTATTAATCCAATGGTATTTTTATTTTAGCACTCTTCTTTCTGGTTTTGTATTCGTGTATTTACAGATGTTCTCTTTAATTTTTGTCATCCAATTGTAATTCTAGTAGGGCTGCTTATCATTTGTATCATATAGAAGCCGTTTATAATATCCTTAAGTTTCTTTCTACGTGTTTTATTTAACCAGTCCAGATTAACGTCCCCCATGACGTTACTTCTTTCATACTATGCTGTTTGAGGATGTCTGAAAATGAATCAAGAAAAATGTCTTTAGCTGTGGTCGGTCGGTATACTACAATTACCTTGAAATACATTTCTGAGGAAAATGTGATTTTAATTTCAACATTCTCAAATTGATCTACTTTTAATGTTTTCCCTTTCATAAATCATAATTCCTCCCCCCTTTGTCACTCGATCTGTCTTTTCTGTAATCTTGTCCCCCGGGACATTAATTAGAACGAAAGTTGTTGTGGGTTTTAACCATGTCTCTGATAGACAAGGTAATCCGGATTAGAGTCTGACAGTAACTGCTGTATTTGTTCAGTATGTTTCCTGTGGTAGAAAGTTTAATAATGCGGACACGTTTGTTACTGAATACTTTCTACAGACTTCTGTCTCTCTGCGACTTTGTGTATGTAATAAGCAACTATAATTTTTTGATATGCTTAAATTTTATTTTAGCTCAGCTTTTGTATAGCTGCTAGCTCTTTGTAGCCTACAGCAGGAATGTCCAAATTGCAACCAATAGCTATGTTTTTAACAGACAACCGAAATAATTGAAAATGTGGTATTTGCGTATCGGTTCAATACGCAAATACAGAGAGCAAAGGAACAATGTGGGTCATTAGTTGTCCATCTTATACCATTCTAATTGTTGTAAGGATAGTTCACATGAGCGGCCATACCTTGAGTCCCACCATATATAAGAGTCAAAAGGCTCCTATTATGAGTCGTCTAATTGGTGATCATACACTTTGGCGGTTTGGGTGGCAGGACACACGGACGCACCTCAGTCAGCCAGCACTAGGACAGTTGGAGCAGTCCCCGTCTTCCATTCGTTCCTGGGAGGCGTCCCTATTAGTTGTCCGCTGATGTCGTGCTGTCAGGCAACATCAGGAAGTTCCTTCTGTGCGGTATTGAATTGTCAGGGCACAGTTCGTAAGCAGGTCATTACAAGGTGTGTGCAGGTTGACCACAAAGGAATGCTTCAAAGATTGTGTTGAACATTGTCCGTTGACACTTATGTCCAGCAGGGGTCTGTTTGTATCCTGCTGTTCGTCCTGCTGTCACACCTGTATTTTTTGTGAGCATGTTCTGGCTACACCTTGGAGCTTGTCTTGTTCAGAGAAGCTGGCAGTCCCCCGGCTGCATATCCTTTCCACCCTCGCTTGACCTAGCACAACCGTGGCTACCACCCAAGTCCGTCTGTATGGTTTTACGTTTTGTTGAGGTTTTTTCCTCCAGAATTTGGAACTCAAAACATGTACACCCATCGTTTTCATATCCTCTCGGTTAGTTCAATTTGCATATCACGTTTTAAAATTACAGTCTTAACTATCCCATTAATTGCTAATCAAAAACCTTAATTCAAAGATTATACGTACTACTTCATGTGTATTTAAGTACCCTTTTAATTCACTTAAAGATTATCTATAAGTTAATTTAAACTATCATTTGTCTATCAGTAGGCGCGAGCAACCTGTCATGCTTGCACTCTGACCTCCTGCTGTGCGTGATACTCTCCAAAACAAAGGAATGTTTTTATTCACGTTTCTCCTTATCTTTCAGCTAAATCTTTTAATCTTTTAACTTTTAACGTCCGTACTGTGTTTATTTTTATTGTCTGCATTTTAATTTTGCTTTTATTTTCTTTCATTTCACTTTGTTGTCTGTGAAGCACTTTGAGTCTTGTCCTTTCCTGGAAAAACGCCACACAAACAAAGCTGCCCCGCCTTGCCTTGCATGTCTCCGACTGGTCATCCAACTTAGTCATAACAAACACACAAGGCCATGCTCTAAGCGCCATGCCTAATCACACTTCTCCACTTTTTTTTTTTTTTTTTTTTTAACTTTACATATCGGCTCTTATTCTAATTATTAATGTAGGCTGTTATTTGTAATTATTGGTTAGAGTGTCCGCCCTGAGATCGGCAGGTCGCAAGTTCAAAACCCCGGACGAGTCACACCAAAGACCACAAAAAATTTTGGGAGCCAAATCACCAAAAATGATTCCCGGGCGTATGGTATGGTGTACTGCAATGTCTAAACAAAACTATAAATTACTCCAAACTAAAATGTCAGACTGCACTTTAAAGTTACTTTTATTAAATTAATTTCCAAACTAACCACCACCACAGCAGACATCTTCCTCAGTCCTATCCCAATACTCCCATAAATTAGAAAGGTGTTTCACAACAGTGGTTAAGTAGTTATTTTAAGTAATAAATCTCAATATGTAGAAATTAATAAGACTAAATTTGCCCTAGTTTGTGAATGTTGTCTGTCTATCTGTCTGTGTTGGCCCTTTGATGAGGTGGCGACCTGTCCAGGGTGCAAAGTCAAATTGTGAAACACAAATTAAAGTTGAATCAAGTGGAAATTGACAGAGTATATGAACTACATTCTTGAGAATAGTAATTGATCATTCATATGTTGGAAGCCGCATATTGAACATATTAAAGAAAATATCCAAATCCATTGCTATTCGGTATAAAGTTAAACACATGCTGAATAAGAAATGTCTGCACATGTTATATTATTCATTTATTTTTCCATATGTATTATTGTTTTGAAGTTTGGGGAAATGTTTATAGAAGAATTATAGACCCAATACTTAAACTTAAAAGGCTCATTTCAATAATACACAAAGCATTATTATTATGATCATATCAATCCATTTTTTTAAGTCATAATGTGTTAAATGTTCAGATAATTTAATTTTAAAACAATGGCAATTATGTTTCCAAGTAAAGAACAACAGCCTTCCAGTTTGTATTCTTAGCTTGTTTACATTATGAGGAGACACTATCATTTACGGGGGATATTGATTTTTAAAATAGGTCAAGTAAAATAAAAATAAAAACACAAATGTATTTCAGTTTTAGGAGTTAAATGATGTACCATCCTCAGTGATGAGCTGAACACATGTAGTTTTTTGTTATGGTTTAAAAGACCCTTGAAAAGTAAAGTTTTCTCAACATTATAAAATATAGTAACAATTACTTTCATCTTTTAACGTTGATGTTCCAGGTAATTTAATGTTCAGTAATTGTATATCATAGGCCAATATAAGCTTTGGCTTCCGCCTATTCTTTTTTTTCGGTCATTCTTTTTTCTTTTCTTTTCTGTGTGTAAATGTGTATGATTGTTAATATGTCTAATTTACTGTTAAACTGCTCACACAAATTGGTTGATGGTTGATTATATGACCAAAATAAACCTATTTCATTTATTCATTCATTATCTATCGTACTCATAGTTTTATTCCATTTTGTTATTCTACATGCACCAATGTCACATAGAAATGTGCTTTCTTTGTTATTTATTTACATTATTATTTCTGGTTTACTTGCTGTCTGTTTACTTAAGTTCTCATATTTTGGTCTGTCTTCCTTCTGATTAGAATTTGTTTAACGCTTCTCTACGTTTTGTTTTGACAATGGCGCTGAGTGGCTCTTATCTGTACTTCTTCAGACTCTATGTTTCACAGATGCCCTTAGATGTATTAGAATATAAATGTAACTTTTATTTTATTGTGTGTTTATTCCTAAAAAAAATTAAAATGTCAATGTATGATCAATTTATCTTTATCAAATTTAAATTCAATATTATTAATTTATTTGTTGTATAACTATTAATTCAAAGTTACAATGTGTCCTAATCTATGATGTTCGTGCGTGTGTGTTTGTCTCAACTTCCACACAGAAACTGGATGGATCAGATAAGCAACAAGGCTGTTCCAAAAAAAAGTATACTAGACATATAAATGAATGATGAATTAAACAATGTTTCAATGTCCCACAATCCGTATTTATTTATTGATATTTAAACGTGTAATTTTCCATATATCTATTATTTTACTGGACTTAGCAAGCACCTACTACTAGCACACTCTACAGACCGAGAATAACTGTTCAACCACACTTAGTAATGCCAAGCTAGATGCTAACTTAGCCTTACTATGCCTCAGTAAGCAAACTTTTGCTAACCTAGCTCAATGCTATGCTAACACAATGCTAACCTAGCTCAATGCTATGCTAACACAATGCTAACCCAGCTCAATGCTATCAGTGTCACTCCTCTTCGAACCAATGCCTCACGCAGCTGTCACTCACACAGCCTCGTCACACGCGCACACTCTTATCTCAAAATGTCTCCCAGCTTTTTTTCTTTATATGCGTCACACAGTCACTCACACACAGAGAATTTACCAGCGAGCAAGAGCCTTTTTTCCCGTACTCAAAATCTCAGTGTGTAAAACAACTGTAATATCGCACAGTCACAATCACCAGTATAGTTAAAAACAAATTCAAATGACTGGAATTCGCTCGCAGCGCCCAAGAGGGGGAGCCTCCCTGCTTAGGCTGCTGCCTCCGCGATCCAACCTCTTGATAAGCGAAAGAAAATAATTATATGGATGGATCATTCACTCATGTGTTTTCTGTACATAACTTTGTCTATTTTCTCACACGCACACACATAACCGACAATTTCCCAGCTCTTGCAGATCAGCGTGGGTGCGAAAAAAGCGTGAGGGAACTCTCACAAAAGCATGAGGGAGAATTAAAACAGATAAGAAACCAGGTGCTACACAAAAGTTATTAAAATATGCAGATATTTATATATAAATTTAAAAACACACATTTTTATCCCACAAACCACTCCCCCCTGGTCCGGACCAATATAAACAACTAATGCACGCATGCTTTTGTGGAATCGGCCGTCTCATAACACACACACACAGGTCATTCTTACTCATATAACTGCGATTAACCCGTTTAGCGGAGCATACCCTGCTTTTCCTTCCTGACCAACACGGATAACAGCCTAAGGCGCTGTAGAATCACCAGGAATCACCCCCCAATCCTACAGTACATCGTGTCTGGTCAGTCCATATAGTTTCACCAAGGCTCTACCATATGGAGCCCTTACTCTATCCATCTATACTGCAGCAAATTTCCAAATTCGTGACAACTTGGCTCAGTTGATCTCCTTTACCGGAGTCACTGAACGATCACCTTATATCAGGCTTTTTACCCGGCTGCAACTTCCACATAGACAGATACGTAGGACCTTCATAGACGTCATAAATTTGTGTGGGTCAAATGTCACATCAGTTAGCCAACCTTGCCTTAAATTTCGCTGTGTCCAACTCCGGCTAACCCAGGGGTCGGCAACCTTTACCACTCAAAGAGCCATTTTGGCATGTTTCACAAATTAAAGAAAGTAATGGGAGCCACAAAAAAAAAAAAAAAATTTAAAATGAAAAACACTGCATACAAAGCTTAAATGCTTTGTGCTATGTTAACCAGGGGTCTCCGACACACGCACCGGCACGCACTTTAATGTGGAAATTTGATGTTAGTGCAGCCCGCGAGTTTTGAATGAATGGCGCTTGATAGCGTCATTCTTGCCAACCTTCTCATTTTTCCCGGGAGACTCCCGAATATCAGAGCGTGATGACACTGCATTTGGCACCCTCTACAGTCTGCCCTAACAGTGTACCTGCTCGACCACACGTAGAATGCAATTTCAGCTTGCTCACGTAAGTGACAGCAAGGCGTACTAACTCAGCAGCCACACATCTTACACTGACGGTACCAATACCCAGAATCCCATGCAGCCCTAACTCTTCCGCTCAACCAACGCACGGAGGGGGGGGGGGGGGGGGGTTTGATGTGTGGGGGGATTTTGTGGTAGCGGGGGTGTATAATGTAGACCGGAAGAGTTAGGGCTGCATGGGATTCTGGGTAATGGTTGTGTTGTGTTTATGTTGTGTTACGGTGGGATGTTCTCCAGAAATGTGTTTTTCATTCTTTTTTGGTGTGGGTTCACAGTGTGGCGCATATTTGTAACGTAACAATGTTAAAGTTGTTTGATACGGCTACCGTCAGTGTAAGCTGTGTGGCTGATGAGTAAGTATGCTTTGCTGTCTCCTGTGTGTGCAAGTAATAACAACATGCAACATGTGGCTGGACTGGCACGCTGTATGTAAATGCTATAGAGGACAATTACTGCAGTGCAATTAGGGCACGCCCTTTATTTAGTAATTAGAGCGTAAATAGGATAATTTTTTCCCTGGGGGTAATCTATGAGAGACACTGAGATCCATAAATCTCCTGGGAAAATCGGGGGGGTCGGCATGTATGTAGCTGAGCCGCATCAGAGTGGTCAAGGAGCCGCATGCGGCTCCGGAGCCGCGGGTTGCCGACCCCTGGGCTAACCTAATGTACTTGCAGAAAAAAGCATCCTCTGCCAACAACGACAGAGGATGAAGAGGTTAAAAGAAATTTTTCGTCTCACATCGTCTATGCTTCTACACTCCAAACCACCAAAATTCTATCAACAGTCCCCATTTGTTAAAAACAAGAGATTACAAGTTTTCAACAAACACACAGACAAATGATCACATATAAAACAACTCAACCCAACCATAATTTACCCCATTCCAGGTTGTTTTTGGAGAACCTGACTAAACCTATCTTTTATCAAAAATAGATTCAGCAATTAGTCTTATCGATCCGGCTCTCTCCAGGCAGAAAATGTTTACACTTTAAAGCAAACTGCTTACCTTGTTATGCGCGCGTGCAGTACACTGTCTGCCTGACAGAGAGAGCGGAGCGGCTGTCGACCTGTAGCTTCTAAACCATCCTGTTCGTGATGCCAATTTGTGTAGTGGATTGTCCGAAGCTTAAGCAGGCAACAAAAGTAGTTTAGTACAACAAATTTATTTACCCATTATCAGAAGTGCAGGTTGAATTGAGTTGGTCGTGCAGACAAACTACAAGTTACTCCGGAGCAAACAAGACACACACAAGCCAAAATCACTCACGAGTTCCGGTCTTCTGCCATTTTTTATATGTCTGTTGTGCGTCATCGTTCCTTATCGAGTGCGTCAATGTCTTGTTTTGCTTTTCCTATCTATTCCATAACAACTCGAATCCTTTAGACAGTCAACACATTCTATAGACAGGTTGGCACGACTTAATATTCACTTTTGTCCCACAACTGGTCCATTCAATGGCACAAAAATACAAGAGTATTGAAAATGAGCGGACATTCTTAAAAGACAAGAAATATAGGTCAAAAGGTCAGAAATTCTACTACAGCCTACTGAAATGATTTTTTTTTATTTAAACGGGGATAGCAGATCCATTCTATGTGTCATACTTGATCATTTCGCGATATTGCCATATTTTTGCTGAAAGGATTTAGTAGGGAACATCGACGATAAAGTTTGCAACTTTTGGTCGCTGATAAAAAAAGCCTTGCCTGTACCGGAAGTAGCGTGACGTCACAGGTTGAAAGGCTCCTCACATTTCCCCATTGTTTACACCAGCAGCGAGAGCGATTCGGACCGAGAACGCGACGATTACCCCATTAGTTTGAGCCAGGATGAAAGATTTGTGGATGAGGAACGTGAGAGTAAAGGACTAGAGTGCAGTGCAGGACGTATCTTTTTTCGCTCTGACCGTAACTTAGGTAAAAGGGCTCATTGGATTCCACACTTTCTCCTTTTTCTATTGTGGATCACGGATTTGTATTTTAAACCACCTCGGATACTATATCCTCTTGAAAATGAGAGTCGAGAACGCGAAATGGACATTCACAGTGACTTTTATCTCCACGACATTACATCGGTGAAGCACTTTAGCTACGGAGCTAACGTGATAGCATCGTGCTTAAATGCAGATAGAAACAAAAGAAATAAGCCCCTGACTGGAAGGATAGACAGAAGATCAACAATACTACTATCAGGAGACACCGAACCAAACACTGGACCTGTAACTACACGGTTAAAGCTGTGCCGCCTGTCGAAGTCTAGCAATGCTGTTGCTAATGACGCCATTGAAGCTAACTTAGCTACGGGACCTCGTCAGAGCTATGATAAAAACATTAGCGCTCCACCTACGCCAGCCCTCATCTGCTCATCAACACCCGTGCTCACCTGCGTTCCAGCGATCGACAGCGCGACGAAGGACTTCACCCGATCATCGATGCGGTCGGTGGCCAGCGTCGGATAGCGCGTCTGCTATCCAAGTCAAAGTCCTCCTGGTTGTGTTGCTGCAGCCAGCCGCTAATACACCGATCCCACCTACAGCTTTCTTCTTTGCAGTCTCCATTGTTCATTAAACAAATTGCAAAAGATTCACCAACACAGATGTCCAGAATACTGTGGAATTTTGGGATGAAAACAGAGCTTTTTTGTATTGGGATACAATGTGTCCGAATACTTCCGTATCAACCATTGACGTCACGCGCATACGTCATCATATCTAGACGTTTTCAACCGGAAGTGTGGCGGGAAATTTAAAATTGCACTTTATAAGTTAACCCGGCCGTATTGGCATGTGTTGCAATGTTAAGATTTCATCATTGATATATAAACTATCAGACTGCGTGGTCGGTAGTAGTGGCTTTCAGTAGGCCTTTAACATACAAGCAATATCTCTCAGCAAAATGGATTGTTTTTGTATTATTTACGAATGTTAACACACAACATCCTACAATAGCAAAAATAATGATCCAAACCTCAGATACAGCATAAAAACCTCTGCCTCTGCAACGATATGAGATAATAAACAAAGGAATCATTGACACACAGCTCATTAATGTTGGGTAAATTGGGACAATTACAGCTAATTCCATTCTGGTTTAGACTCAGTGGCAGTGGTCAGGATGACTTTGAGGAGAGATGTTGCTGGAAACAGAAACCAAAAAATGACAAATGCACTGTAATGTCTATATGAGTAAGAGCAAGGGGCCAAGGGACAAGAGCAGGCCCAAGGACAGAGCACGGTAGCGGTGGTGGCTGCAAGTACCGCTGTCAGTTATGAAATGTGTGCCACTATCATTGACCATGTAATCAACCACGCTTTCACTAAGAGAGGCTGGTCAAAGAGAGCAGCCCAATTTGAGGCGGTCAACAGTTTCCTCCACTTTCCACACATTTCATCAAACCAAAAGTAACAAGTATTGTTTAGTGTGAAAATGGTGGATTGTATATTTTGCATGCAAATACCTGTACAACTGAAACATAAAAGTCAATGCAGGTTTTTGTAATGTCCACAATAGCCAGTAGTTTGAAACCTGGTGTACTTTGACTGCATGTACCTTGTGAAGAAAAACAAGTGTTATTCTTTGACAGAAGGTTTTCATTTTGAGTCAGATTTCCAGTGTTTTGGTAAAGTTGGTAAGAGTTAGTAGGGGTGTGGGGAAAAAAATCGATTCGAATTTGAATCGCGATACTCACGTGCGATTCAGAATCGATTCTCTTTTTTTTTTTTTAATCGATCAATTAATCAATCCAACAAAACAATACACAGCAATACCATAACAATTAGGGATGTGCGTATCGATCCTGTGGTATCGATATATCGATACTCACACGCTACTCATTTGGCATCACTTTTCTGAAAAAAGTATTGATATAAACCAAAAAACGGCGTGTGGGGGGTGCAAGCATCACTTTCAGATGTTTTTGATGACTTACTTAACTTACTATGTGCTGGGACACCCCTGTACCTGGCAGAGTATAGAGCTGGCCCAGTCACGTCACAGGAGACAGCGAATGAGCGTCGTCAACGTGCAACATACACACAGCCAGCCGACAGCGTTGTTACTTTTCCTGAACAGCAATCTGAGACTTCAGTAAAGTGTGACGTGTGACGACATATCTTGAGTACACTAAAGGTGTGATGGTGTCAGACATTTTTGTAGATAATTTTTCCAAGTTCATTTTCTCAGGGAACTGTCTTTCGTATGCAGGTTTATAGGACAAGGAAATCCTAGTTAATTGTGATAAGGAAATTATTGACTTTGCTTCAGAGAAGTGTTATAAGTTTACTTCCACAAAGAGGTTTGAAACATAACATTGTTTTGAATAATTGTTTTTTAAAGTTTTTTCTACCAAGACTTTTTTTTTTGAGGAATAAGAAAAGTGAAAATGTGTATATTTTTTTTTATATTTAATTTATTTTTAATATTTATGTTATTTATTTTAATTTTACTTTTATTATATATTGACCATAATAAATGTGGTATAAATGGTCTGTATTTGTCTTGTGATTTGTCTTAAAATTTAAGACAAATCAAAATAACTATTGTTATTATTTAAGACTTAAATAATAACAATAGTAATAATATTTTTGACTGACAAAATTGCCAATAAGAAATTAATGGTATCGGTATCGGTATCGGTATCGATGAAAATGCAAGAAAAGTATTGGTATCGTATCGAATCCTAGAAGTGTGGTATCGCCCATCCCTAATAACAATGCAATACGATTCCAAAACCAAACCCGACCCAGCAACACTCAGAACTGCAATAAACAGAGCAATTGAGAGGAGACACAAACACGACACAGAACAAACCAAAAGTAGCGAAACAAAAATGAATATTATCAACAACAGTATCAATATTAGTTACAATTTCAACATAGCAGTGATTAAAAATCCCTCATTGACATTATCGTTAGACATTTATAAAAAAAAAAAGAACAATAGTGTCACAGTGGCTTACACTTGCATCGCATCTCATAAGCTTGACAACACACTGTGTCCAATATTTTCACAAAGATAAAATAAGTCATATTTTTGGTTCATTTAATAGTTAAAACAAATTTACATTATTGCAATCAGTTGATAAAACATTGTCTTTTATATACAAAAATCTACTACTCTGCTTGCATGTCAGCAGACTGGGGTAGATCCTGCTGAAATCCTATGTATTGAATGAATAGAGAATCCTTTTGAATCGGGAAAATATCCTTTTTGAATCGAGAATCGCATTGAAACGAAAAATATCGATTTTGAATCGAATCGTGACCCCAGGAATCGATATTGAATCGAATCGTGGGACACCCAAAGATTTGCAGCCCTACACATTACCGTAAAATATCAAATAATATTATTTAGCTCCTTCACGTAAGAGACTAGACGTATAAGATTTCATGGGATTTAGCGATTAGGAATGACAGATTGTTTGGTAAACGTATAGCATGTTCTATATGTTGTAGTTATTTGAATGACTCTTACCATAATATGTTACGTTAACATACTAGGCACGTTCTCAGTTGGTTATTTATGCCTCATATAACGTACACTTATTCAGCCTGTTGTTCACTATTCTTTATGTATTTTAAATTGCCTTTCAAATGTCTATTCTTGGTGTTGGCTTTTATCAAATAAATTTCTCCAAAAACTTATACTTCAGTGCGACTTATATATGTTTTTTTCCTTCTTTATTATGCATTTTCTGCCGGTGCGACTTATACTCCGGAGCGACTTATACTCCGAAAAATACGGTATGTAATAAAATGTGTTTTGACAAGAAAATGATCAATTTGGCCAATTGTGTTTTGAAGGGGTGAGTCTGTGTTCAGAGTTTAGAAAAAGTATCTGAAGTATGCTTAAGCTCTTGTTAGCGATTGAAAAATACTGTAATCAAGATTGTGCAGCAAGCACCTTTCTCAAATGTCGAGGCGTGACGAGCCCGCATATCACGCACCGACTCTTCCTTTTCCACACATTTTCACCGTGACCTTTAAACCGCGGTGCATGATTTCAGTGCTATTTCAATATCAGTGGCTGAGTCCAGCCGAGCAATTATCTTTTATTGTACACTTTGCTGTCAGCTGAGAGAATAATAATAAAGATTTCCCCTTGCGGAGGAGCTGGAGACCAGCAGAAAAAAGAAAAAAAAAGATGCTGAAGATGCTATCTAAAGACAATGGCGCAAGGTTGACTTATTCAATAATGACTACACTGCAAAAAGTCGGTGTTCAAAAACAAGAAAAAAAAAAATACAAAAATGAGGGGTATTTTATTTGAACTAAGCAAAATGATCTTCCAATAGAACAAGAAAATTTGGCTTGTCAAGACTTTCCAAAACAAGTCAAATTAGCTAACCTCAATGAACCCAAAAATACCTTAAAATAAGTATATTCTCACTAATAACAAGTGCACTTTTCTTGGTAGAAAAAAAAAAGAGACCTTTTTGCTCAATATGTTGAAAAATATTCTTAAATGAAGTAAATGCTAGTGCTATTATCTTGACATAATGATATGTGCTCGACATTACATTTCTTGAAACCAGCAAACTTATACTAAAAACTAGTTTATTGTTCTTAATGGAAAGGCAACAAGGCAACCGCTTGTTACTCTCAGGGTCTCCTAGCCGCTCAGGCAAATCATATTGTGTAAAAATGCATTTTTCCATGGATAACATGACATAATCGCGCCAAGTGCGTGCTCTTTCAGTCAATTAGTACGTGAGTAATATATATATATATATATATATATATATATATATATATATATATATATATATATATATATATATATATATATATATATATATATATATATATATATACATCCCGGCCCCCAGCCAAATTTCTTTTTATTGCAATTTTGTAAGAATTTACCTGAATGTGCATGAACTATTTCTGTTCAAAATAGTTTGAAATGTCACATGTGTACAAATGTGTAGTACTGTGCCAACTGTACTACTATATGAGTATGCATTTTCTATTGTTTCATTGAAAATAAAACAGCTAAGTCCATTTGGCTGTCATCTGTTTTAATTATGAGACACAATTGTGTCAAAGTCAGGATTTTTTTGTTCATGCTTGAAATAAAAAATTATTACTCTAAAAAAGTAGTTTTATAAAGTTAAAAGTTAAAGTTAAAGTACCAATGATAGTCACACACACACACTAGGTGTGGCGAAATTGTTCTCTGCATTTGACCCATCACCCTTGATCACCCCCTGGGAGGTGAGGGGAGCAGTGAGAGGCAGCTGTGGCCACGCCAGGGAATCATTTTTGGTGATTTAACCCCCAATTCCAACCCTTGATGCTGAGTGCCAAGCAGGGAGGTAACAGGTCCCATTTTTATAGTCTTTGGTATGACTCGGCCGGGATTTGAACTCACAACCTACCGATCTCAGGGCGGACACTCTAACCACTAGGCCACTGAGTAAATATACTTGTGAGTGTTGATGACACAGCTTTGCAACAGTTGATATTCTAGTTTCAAGCATGTTTTACTCAATATAGGTCATCAAATCTCAGCAACAAGCTGTAATATCTTACTGAGATCATTTAGGACCAAAACACTTAAAACAAGTAAAACACTCTAACATAAAATCTGCTTAGTGGGAAGAATGATCCTATCAGACAGAAAATAAGCAAATTTCAGCCTTATTTGAGATATTTCATCTTACTTAGATTTCACTTTTTGCAGTGTAGGAGATGTGTCATAAAGGTCTGCTAACATCTGCACTGTGAGGAGGGGCTGGGCTGGGGAGATAAACATGACAAACTGGCAGATCATCTGCTCAATTAGGACAACCGAGCAGGTGCGCCTGCAAGGCCGGAAGATGACACCGTTAGCGTTAGCCCAAGAAAAATGCAAAAAAACAAGGCGAGATATTCCCCTTGGTGCTCATTAAAATTCAACTGCAGAGAGCCCCCACAGCCCCCTCGCTGCTTTCTACTGGACTTCCAGGATCAAATCTTATGAATCCATAAAACATTGAATATAGAGGGGAGCAGCGGAGCAGCAAAAACACGAGACGTGGAAAAGGAAAATCTCGCGTTTGGGCGAGCGAGCGGGCAGGTGGGGGGCGAGGCGAGTAAGTGTTGAAGAGGGAATACGCTGTGTGAGAGATGATGTCGGGCGGGTGAGGGGGGTGTGGGGCTGCGAGCGGAGAAACACGGTTTGAAATATTAATCTGCGCTCGTGGCCGTGGGCTGCGGCGCACATATGAGGGAAATAAAAAGGCTGGGGGAACCTTTGAAGCGTCGCAGCGTTCCCCTGCACCCGAGAAGCAGGCGGCCATATTGGCGAAGAACAACACATGAGAGAGAGAGAGAGAGAGAGAGCCCCCCTCGCCCATGTAGTGGTGCAGAGATTATTTAGAGTGCTCCCTTTCCCAGCTCTGACACAAATGAGATGAGTGTGCTACAGTGGTTTGATCCCCGGTGCCTTGTAAAGCCTGCGATAGGAATACTTACTGCAGCATAAACTATCCTTAAGTCGTAACGCGGGCAGAGGCAGTTAGAAGGGAGAAGCAGCATGCGGGGGGCTACGAGTCACGGGCCTTCTGAGCCATATAGACTCATAGAGGCTCAGACTCCCGAAATGCAACACGGAACCACACAGGAAGTCCTTCATACCGACAGCCATCAGGCTGTATAATGCATATGTTCCTTTTTGACTGTACTTAAAGGCCTACTGAAAGCCACTACTACCGACCACGCAGTCTGATAGTTTATATATCAATGATGAAATCTTAACATTGCAACACATGCCAATACGGCCGGGTTAGATTAGTAAAGTGCAATTTTAAATTTCCTGCAAAATATCCTGCTGAAAACGTCTCGGTATGATGACGTTTGCGCGTGACGTCACGGATTGTAGCGGACATTTTGGGACAGCATTGTGGCCAGCTATTAAGTCGTCCGTTTTCATCGCAAAATTCCACAGTATTCTGGACATCTGTGTTGGTGAATCTTTTGCAATTTGTTTAATGAACAATGGAGATAGCAAAGAAGAAAGCTGTAGGTGGGAAGCGGTGTATTATCTGCCGGCTGCAGCAACACAAACACGTAGCCGGTGTTTCATTGTTTACATTCCCGAACGATGACAGTCAAGCTTTACCATTGGCCTGTGGGGAACTGGGACAACATAGACTCTTACCAGGAGGACTTTGAGTTGGATACGCGGTACCGTGAGTACGCAGCTGCGGCTTCCAAACATTTGATCGCTTGCCCGTACGTGCGTGCCGCTATGTGCATGTCACGTACGTAACTTTGGGGAAATATATGTGCTGCATGAACTTTACGGAGGTGAACGGTACTTTGGGCTCTGGGATTGAGTGTGTTGTGCGGGTGTTTGAGTTGTATTGGCGGGTTATATGGACGGGAGGGGGGAGGTGTTTGTTATGCGGTATTAATTTGTGGCATATTAAATATAAGCCTGGTTGTGTTGTGGCTAATAGAGTATATATATGTCTTGTGTTTATTTACTGTTTTAGTCATTCCCAGCTGAATATCAGGTCCCACCCGCCTCTCACAGCATCTTCCCTATCTGAATCGCTTCCACTGCCCTCTAGTCCTTCACTCTCACTTTCCTCATCCACGAATCTTTCATCCTCGCTCAAATTAATGGGGAAATTGTCGCTTTCTCGGTCCGAATCGCTCTCGCTGCTGGTGTAAACAATGGGGAAATGTGAGGAGCCCTTCAACCTGTGACGTCACGCTACTTCCGGTACAGGCAAGGCTTTTTTATCAGCGACCAAAAGTTGCGAATTTTATCGTCGATGTTCTCTACTAAATCCTTTCAGCAAAAATATTGCAATATCGCGAAATGATCAAGTATGACACATAGAATGGATCTGCTATCCCCGTTTAAATAAAAAAAAAATCATTTCAGTAGGCCTTTAAATGTATAATCATACTTGCCAACCCTCCCGAATTTTCCGGGAGACTCCCAAATTTCAGTGCCTCTCCCGAAAATCTCCCGGGACAAACATTCTCCCGAATTTCTCCCGATTTCCAGCCGGACTTAAGGCACGCCCCCTCCAGGTCCGTGCGGACCTGAGTGAGGACAGCCTGTGTCACGTCCGCTTTTCCTTCATATAAACAGCGTGCCGGCCCAGTCACGTTATAGCATTTACGGCTTTTGGAGAGTGCACAACTGCACACACAACAAGAAGGAGACGAAGAAGAGACAGTCATGGCGACGACGAGTGACAGAGAATAGAACGAGGATGGACAATTCAACCCTAAACTCACTCCTTTCCTGCAAATTCAGCGGTGTCCAAAGTGCAGCCCGGGGGGCATTTAACGGCCCCACGGCACATTTTAAAAATACGATTGAAAAAAATGAAAAACATAAAAAATGGTATATAAGAGCAAACAGGTGAAATGTAACAAGAAAATGTTGCAATGTTTACTCTAATAACACAAAGCTGCCATGCAGGCTGTTTATTTGTTTAAAAAACAATAATTAATCAAAATCAATGTTAGTATGAATTATTGACTTATTCAAGGCTCCAATTAAGTCACATTAAATATTCCACTTTGACGTATTTTTTGGGGAAAATATTGCATATTTTGTGTTTGCCATATAAAAAACTGAGCTGATTTTTTTTAAATAAGGGCCTAAAACGAACAAACAAAAAACATAAACAACAAAAAAACTTATAATTGACGGATAGATCTGAAGTGGATCTCGAGATAATTGTGTTAAAAGTAAACAGTAAAAAAAATGTAGAATTTATTTTTTAACACTTTGATGAGTAGGACCCTTTTGAATCCCCAATAATAATTTTAGTGTGATTTGTTTTTAAGTGTCATTGCTTAAAAAATAATAATGAATTAAAATCAATGGTGTTATGAGTTATTGACCTTGAGTTTGAGTTTGAGTTTATTTCGAACATGCAAGCATACAACATGATACATCACAATTTCCAATTTCTCTTTTCAACATGTTCGAAAAGGAGTAGGAAGAAGCAGAGCTTATTTAAACCTACCCCTTTTCTTTACATAACAGTTGCTGAAACTTTTTTTATTCACTTCCTGTTCTCAATTTTTTCACAATAAACTCCATATGTAATCACAATAAAAATAAATAAATAAATAATAGTAAGAATTTAATAATAATAATTGGTGAAGAAAGTCATATTTCATATGATGAGATAAGTAAGATTACTTTAAGAATGAATGAATGAATGGATGAAATAAATTGAAAATGTTTGTCATGGTTCTTCTTCTTTGTACTTTGTAAACACTTTAAGTTTGAAGAGTTTCTTGAAGTGGATCATATTAGTACATTGTTTGATTGCTTTGCTTCATCCATTCCATCATTTAATTCCACATACTGATATACTGAAGGTCTTAAGTGTTGTACGTGCGTACAAATGTTTTAAATTACATTTTTCTCTAACATTATATTTCTCCTCTTTTGTTGAGAAGAATTGTTGTATATTCTTGGGTAGCAGGTTATAGTTTGCTTTGTGCATAATTTTAGCTGTTTGCAAATTCACTATGTCGTGGAATTTCAGTATCTTTGATTCAATAAATAAAGGATTTGTATGTTCTCTATATCCAACATTATGTATTATTCTAACTGATCTTTTTTGCAACACCGTTAATGAATGAAGTGTACTTTTGTAATTATTTCCCCATATTTCTACACAGTAGCTCAGATATGGTAACACTAGTGAGCAGTATAGACTATGAAGTGATTTTTTGTCTAGAACATGTTTTGCTTTATTCATTATTGACGTGTTTCTTGCTACTTTATGTTGTATATTTTTTACGTGAGATTTCCAGTTCAATTTATCATCAATCATTATACCTAGAAATTTGGTTTCATTTACTCTTTCAATTTCTATTCCGTCTATTTGTATTTGTGTTTGACTTTCTCTTCTACTATTACCAAATAGCATTATTTTAGTTTTACTAAGATTCAACGATAGTCTGTTTTTGTCAAACCATCTTTTTAATTTGTTAATTTCTTCTGCTATTATTTGTATTATCTCCTGTGTGTTCTCTCCTGAACAAAACGCTGTTGTATCATCCGCAAATAATACTAACTTTAAATCTTTTGTAACTTTACAAATGTCATTTATATAGAGATTGAATAATTTAGGTCCTAATATTGATCCCTGAGGTACACCACAGGATATATTTAGCGTTGTAGACATGTGTTCGCCTAGCTTCACGTATTGTTTCCTGTTCGTTAGATAACTTCTTATCCAGTTTAAGACTAACCCTCTGATGCCATATCGTTCTAGTTTTTTGATTAAAATATTGTGATTAATTGTGTCAAATGCTTTAGTTAGATCCATAAAAACTGCTGCTGCACATTTTTTACTGTCTATTGCATTGGTAATTTCTTCTGTAATTTCAATTAAAGCCATTGAAGTTGAGACATTAGCTCTGTATCCATATTGGTTCTCTTCTAGTATTCTATTTTTATTTATAAAACTCTCTAATCTGTTATTAAACAGTTTTTCAATGATTTTAGAAAATTGTGGAAGTAAAGAAACAGGTCTATAATTTGTAAATTGATGTTTATCTCCAGTCTTATAAATTGGTGCAACTTTAGCTATTTTCATTTTGTTTGGGAATGTACCTGTTTGAAATGATAGGTTACTAATATACATTAATGGTCCTGAGATCTCTTCTATAACCTTTTTTATCGTATCCATATCAATTCCATTACAATCAGTTGAAGTCTTAGATTTACATTTTTTCACGATTATAACTATTTCCTCCTGTGTCACATTACTGAGGAACATGGAGTTGGGATTTCGCTCTATGGTATCATTATAGTCCTCAATTGGAACTGGGTCTGGAATCCTTTCTTCCAATTTTGGTCCAATATTTACAAAATAATTATTGAAGCTTTCAACTACTTCCTTTATGTTGTCATTGTTTTTATTTCCGTCTAAAAAGTATTGAGGGTAGTCCCTCTTTGTGCCATTTTTAATAATGCTATTGAGGATGCCCCATGTTGCTCTCATATTATTTTTGTTCCTGTCCAATAATTCACTGTAATATTCTTTTCTACATGATCGTAGTATTTCTGTTAACTTGTTTTTATACTTTTTGTACTTAATTTCTGCCTCTATAGTTCTTTGTGCTATAAATTCTCTATATAGTGTATTCTTCTTCTTACAAGCATTTTTTAATCCTTTTGTCATCCATGGTTGGTTATTCTTTCTCTGTTTATTACTAAGTTGTATCCATGGACAATGTTTGTCATAAAGTATTATGAACTTGTTTAAGAAATGTTCATATGCTTCATCAACCTCTTTTTCATTGTACACATTGTCCCAATCTTGCTTTTGTAGCTCAATTTTGAAAGCAGTCATCCTCTTCTCTGTGCACAGTCTTCGAAATGTCCTTTTGTCTTCCATTTTCTTCTTGTAGTGTCCATCATATATTGTAAAAACTGGCAGATGATCACTAACGTCGGTAATAAGTAGACCACTTGTAGTGTTATTGTCAAACTCATTGGTAAAAATATGATCAATAAGCGTGGCACAGTGTGCTGTGATTCTACTTGGCTTTGTGATTTTTGGATATAAACTGATGCTGTACATTGTATCAATGAAGTCATCAATAGACTTTTGCTTGTTAGGGTTCAATAAGTCAATATTAAAGTCACCACATAAGAACATTATTCTTTCACCATTATCCATGTAAGTAGCCTTGATCCATTCTTCAAATGTTTCTATACTTGACTTAGGTGATCTATATATACAACTGATGAAAATGTTTTTGCTTTTTTCCTGACATATTTCAATGGTTATACATTCTAAGATATTATCTATAGCAAATGACATGTTTTTTACCACTTTGTAGTTCAGGTTCTTCATCACGTACACAGCTACTCCTCCTCCATTTTTGTTGGTTCTGTTGATGTAGTTTAGTTCATATCCCTCCAGATCAAAATCTATTCCTTTTTTATCATCAATCCATGTTTCTGTAACAGCAATCACTTTGAATGGTTCGTTGATGTGTTCCAAAAAGTTCTTAATGTTGTTGTAGTTTGCATACAAGCTTCTGCTATTAAAATGAATAATTGACAATTTGTTATCGCAAGTAATGTTGCTATTATATTGATCATCTGTATAATAAAAACAATTATTACTGATGTGGGAGAAAAAATTTGTATCTGGATCTATATCATTTTCCAAATCCTGGTTTTTGTAATCTTTGTTGCAGAAATTTTTTAGTTCCATATTTTCTTGTTCAACAATCTTTGATGTTGTTTCAATAATCTCAATAAGTGTAGGTGAATGCAATCCTGAATGTAGGTCCTCTTGTTTAGTCGTCCCTTGGAACATAGTAGTGTCGATGTTGAATTTGGGTGTTTGTTTTCTGTCAGAGTCCATTATCATCGTTGTTTTGGTAGCTGTGTAAACTTTAAAAATTGTCCAGGTCCTTGATGTCATGGACAACAATTACTCTTGCTTCTGGACCTCCATTCAGCTTGATGTAGATTTTACAGTTGGTGCTCCAAGTTCCCTGGATTTTTCCCTGCCTTCTCAAGTCGCGTGCTTTCTTGGCGATTCCAGCATTGCGTTTTGTGAGATGCTCATTCATGTACACATTTGTTCCCTTCAGCTTCTTTCCCTGTCTCAGCAGTGCCATTTTAGATTTTCTGTTTACGAGTTTCACGAGCACGACTGGAGTGGCGTTGTTGTTTCTTCCGTTCAGTGGGATGCATGTTTCGATGGTATTAATGTCAATTTCAATTTCCTTTGATTGCAGAAAGTTGACCACTTGCTGTTCTGCTGAGATCATATCCATTTAATCTGGTTCACCTTCATTATTCACAGCTTTCGCATAGGATCTTGGTTTAATTCGGTGCCCAGTCACGATGATATCATTCATTCGTTTGTCCTGATCCATTTCATCTATGATATTCCTCAGCATGTTGTTGTCTTCTTGAAGGATCTTCATTTGTTTGCTCATTTCAGTGGCTTCATTATTTCTTCTGTTGTTCTGAGATTGCAGATTTTCTATATTTTCCTGCAGACTTTTCACATCTTGTTGGTGTTCTGTTGTTACTTTTCTCAGATATTCTTTCAATTCTTTCATTTCTTCTTTCATTTCTTTCAATTCTTTCATTTCTTCTTTCATTTCTTTAATTTCTTCTTTCATTTCTTTCATTTCTTTCATTTCTTCTTTCATTTCTTCAAGTATTTGTATTATCACTTCTTGATTCCCATCATGTCTTGTGTCCAACCTCAAATCTTGTTCCCAGTTGTGTTCTGTAACAGCTGACCCAGAAGGTTTCGGGATTTCAATCTTTCCTTTACCTTTTCGCATCGCGGCAGTCACTGACGTCACTGCCTCTTGCTTGTGTCTTAACGGCAGTTGCTTCTTTAGCGACTTGCGGCACTTTAACTTGTTTTTTCCAACAATTTCGTATCTTGCGCCGTTCAGAGATCAATTTGAGGTTTCAGCCTGTCAACTTATATCACTTTGCGACGTCGGGATCACTTTAAAACAGCTGTAAACTCTCCGTAGCTTTTGGTTCTACCTTTTTAAGGCTCCAATTATTATATAATCTCAAATATTCCACTTAAAAATTGTATTGGGTGAAAATATTGCATATTTTGTGTTCTTTCCATAAAAAACAGGGTTTTCTTTGACAAAAAGAGCACAACTTAAATCTTTAAAAATGTTATATTGACAGATAGACCTAATGTTGATCTAGAGATTTAAATATAAAAAAAATAAAAATAAATAATGACACATTTTTTATATTTTTTTGACCAAAACCCTTTGGGGTCCCCGGGATCAAGCCTGAGTGGAGGCCTAAATGTATATTTTTTATACATAAAAATGATGATTTGATTTTTTTAGTGCGGGGCCCTCAGTGGAAAAAGTTTGGACACCCTTGTGCAAATGAAATGCCACAGATGCTGCCTGTAATAGAGTGATCTAAGTTGTTTGTTGCCATCTCCTGGTGAAATTTGGGTATAGTGTTCTGTGGTTACTTTTTGCTTGGCCAACGGTTTACGTTGTATTGCGCACCCTGACGGCAAGTGTGGGAGTCGGTTCTGAAGTATGAAGTAAAGAGACGTAACTTCGTCCCCTCGCCTGGTTATTGACTCCAACCCAGAATATTAAACTGCCCATACCTATACTCCTTCAAAGGCTGTGCTACTGGCTGCAAAGCATTGCACTTTCAAATGCAACACTGAGTAGAGGAGTGTATATGTGTAAATAAATGAACACTTAAATCCAAGTATTTATTTTATTTATATGTACACTACCGTTCAAAAGTTTGGGGGTCACATTGAAATGTCCTTATTTTTTAAAGAAAAGCACTGTACTTTTCAATGAAGATAACTTTAAACTAGTCTTAACTTTAAAGAAAATACACTCTATACATTACTAATGTGGTAAATGACTATTCTAGCTGCAAATGTCTGGCTTTTGGTGCAATATCTACATAGGTGTATAGAGGCCCATTTCCAGCAACTATCACTCCAGTGTTCTAATGGTACAATGTGTTTGCTCATTGGCTCAGAAGGCTAATTGATGATTAGAAAACCCTTGTGCAATCATGTTCACACATCTGAAAACAGTTTAGCTCGTTACAGAAGCTACAAAACTGACCTTCCTTTGAGCAGATTGAGTTTCTGGAGCATCACATCTGTGGGATCAATTAAACGCTCCAAATGGCCAGAAAAAGAGAACTTTCATCTGAAACTCGACAGTCTATTCTTGTTCTTAGAAATGAAGGCTATTTCACAAAATTGTTTGGGTGACCCCAAACTTTTGATCGGTAGTGTATATATATATAATAAAATACACACACACACATATATATATATATATATGTATATATATATATATATATATATATATATATATATATATATATATATATATATATATATATATATATATATATATATATATATATATAGCTAGAATATACTTGAATTTCAGTGAATTCTAGCTATAAATATGCTTCCTACGCATACGTGTTGACGAGAGTCGCCACCGTAAACACCAATCAGTTTATTCGGGCCGGTAAAAGTTTGTATTACCGTATTTTCCGGACCACCTGTGAAGTGAAAACCATTTCAGGTGACTACCTGTGGAAGCTCATGGAGAGAATGCCAAGAGTGCGCGAAGCAGTAATCTGAGCAAAGGGTGGCTATTTTGAAGAAACTAGAATATTTTCAGTTATTTCACCTTTTTTTGTGAAGTACATAACTTCACATGTGTTCATTCACAGTTTTGATGTGACAATCTGCAATGTAAATAGTCATGAAAATAAAGAAATCGCATTGAATGAGAAGGTGTGTCCAAACTTTTGGCCTGTAGTGTAAATATTGTAACTATAATCATGTTCAAAATAAACAAAATAACTATACCAATTATATTATCTGTTAAATTGTGTTCAGTTGTTCGTAAATATATACTGTTATAAAACAAACTGTTCACTGACTACTCTTAAGTATATGCAAGTTTAATTGATATAATAGTGTCCCTAGTGTGCTGTGAGATACAGTCTGGTGTGCCGTGGGAGATTATCTAATTTCACCATTTGGGTTAAAAATATTTTTTGCAAGCCAGTAATTATAATCTGCAAATGATGTGTTGTTGTTGAGTGTCGGTGCTGTCTAGAGCTCGGCAGAGTAACCGTGTAATACTCTTCCATATCAGTAGGTGGCAGCAGGTAGCTAATTGCTTTGTAGATGTCGGAAACAGCGGGAGGCAGTGTGAAGGTAAAAAGGTGTATAATGCTTAAATCAAAAAAAAAAAAAAAAGGTGAGTGCCCCTAAGAAACGGCATTGAAGCTTAGGGAAGGCTATGCAGAACCAAACTAAAACTAAACTGGCTACAAAGTAAACAAAAACAGAATGCTGGACGACAGCAAAGACTTACTGTGGAGCAAAGACGGCGTCCACAAGGTACATCCGAACATGACATGACAATCGACAATGTCCCCACAAAAAAGGAGAAAAACAACTGAAATATTCTTGATTGCTAAAACAAAGTAGATGCGGGAAATATCGCTCAAAGGAAGACATGAAACTGCTACAGGAAAATACCAAAAAAAGAGAAAAAGACACCAAAATAGGAGCGCGAGACAAGAACTAAAACACAACACACAGGAAAACAGCAAACAACTCAAAATATGTCACGGCGTGATGTGACACTACTTTGAGACTAGAGCTATATTGATGCATGTTTGGTTATGGTTTAAAGTCATATCCAACAATTGCGACAACAATTTTTTTCAACAACTTTTTTAATGATTTCTGCTGGTGGTGTGCCTCCGGACTTTTTCAACACAAAAAATGTGCCTTGGCTCACAAAAAGGTTGAAAAACACTGCTGTACAGCACTGAAAACGATGCAAACAGACATACTTGAGTACAAACCCCGTTTCCATATGAGTTGGGAAATTGTGTTAGATGTAAATATAAACGGAATACAATGATTTGCAAATCCTTTTCAACCCATATTCAATTGAATGCACTACAAAGACAAGATATTTGATGTTCAAACTCATAAACTTTATTTTTTTTTTGCAAATAATAATGAACTTAGAATTTCATGGCTGCAACACGTGCCAAAGTAGTTGGGAAAGGGCATGTTCACCACTGTGTTACATGGCCTTTCCTTTTAACAACACTCAGTAAACGTTTGGGAACTGAGGAGACACATTTTTGAAGCTTCTCAGGTGGAATTCTTTCCCATTCTTGCTTGATGCTTCATAATGCGCCACACATTTTCAATGGGAGACAGGTCTGGACTACAGGCAGGCCAGTCTAGTACCCGCACTCTTTTACTATGAAGCCACGTTGATGTAACACGTGGCTTGGCATTGTCTTGCTGAAATAAGCAGGGGCGTCCATGGTATCGTTGCTTGGATGGCAACATATCAA
This sequence comes from Entelurus aequoreus, assembly GCF_033978785.1. NCBI lineage: Eukaryota > Metazoa > Chordata > Actinopteri > Syngnathiformes > Syngnathidae > Entelurus > Entelurus aequoreus. The sequence goes on from NC_084740.1 coordinate 48,874,105, forward strand.
TCAATCAATCAATCAATGTTTATTTATATAGCCCTAAATCACAAGTGTCTCAAAGGGCTGTACAAGCCACAACGACATCCTCGGTACAGAGCCCACATACGGGCAAGGAAAACTCACCCCAGTGGGACGTCAATGTGAATGACTATGAGAAACCTTGGAGAGGACCGCATATGTGGGTAACCCCCCCCCCCCTCTAGGGGAGACCGAAAGCAATGGATGTCGAGTGGGTCTGACATAATATTGTGAAAGTCCAACACATCAGCGAAAGTCCAGTCCATGGTGGGGCCAGCAGGAACCATCCCGAGCGGAGACGGGTCAGCAGCGTAGAGATGTCCCCACCCGATGAACAGGTTGCTCCAAAACCTGTATGTACCTTTCAGCATTAATGGCGCCTTCACAGATGTGTAAGTTACCCATGTCTTGGGCACTAATACACCCCCATACCATCACACATGCTGGCTTTTACACTTTGCGCCTATAACAATCCGGATGGTTCTTTTCCTCTTTGGTCCGGAGGACACGACGTCCACAGTTTCCAAAAACAATTTGAAATGTGGACTCGTCAGACTACAGAACACTTTTCCACTTTGTATCAGTCCATCTTAGATAAGCTCAGGCCCAGCAAAGCCGACGGCGTTTCTGGGTGTTGTTGATAAACGGTTTTCGCCTTGCATAGGAGAGTTTTAACTTGCACTTACAGATGTAGCGACCAACTGTAGTTACTGACAGTGGGTTTCTGAAGTGTTCCTGAGCCCATGTGGTGATATCCTTTACACACTGATGTCGCTTGTTGATGCAGTACAGACTGAGGGGTCGAAGGTCACGGGCTTAGCTGCTTACGTGCAGTGATTTCTCCAGATTCTCTGAACCTTTTGATGATATTACGGAGCGTAGATGGTGAAATCCCTAAATTCCTTGCAATAGCTGGTTGAGAAAGGTTTTTCTTAAACTGTTCAACAATTTGCTCACACATTTGTTGACAAAGTGGTGGACCTCGCCCCATCCTTGTTTGTGAATGACTGAGAATTTCATGGAATCTACTTTTATACCCAATCATGGCACCCACCTGTTCCCAATTTGCCTGTTCACCTGTGGGATGTTCCAAATAAGTGTTTGATGAGCATTCCTCAACTTTATCAGTATTTATTGCCACCTTTCCCAACTTCTTTGTCACGTGTTGCTGGCATAAAATTCTAAAGTTAATGATTATTTGCAACAAAAAAAAAGTTTATCAGTTTGAACATCAAATATGTTGTCTTTGTAGCATATTCAACTGAATATGGGTTGAAAAGGATTTGCAAATCATTGCATTCCGTTTATATTTACATCTAACACAATTTCCCAACTCATATGGAAACGGGTTTTGCTTTGTACAATATCAAGTGTTGGTGGTGTCACATGTGATGTCACCGCAGCCACAACGACATCACACAGGACCCCTGCAGCATGAAAAACCCCAAAAAGTGACACCTCATTAAACATGCATGAAACCTCGATTTAGTAGGCAAGTGTGATGTAGCGTGTTTAGCGTCTTCACATTTTACCACAGCAAACACATCTGCTATGAAGACAGTACATTAAAAACACTCGGAAAATCTCGTTGGGAAAAGTCATCATCATTAAAGCGTATTCAGGCTAAGTATCTTAGATGAATTATGCAGCACACATCTTCAGGCGGCAGGAATAACATTGAGAGTGTGTCCTTTCTCTTTTTTTTTTTTAATACTCTGGCAGCACCCTGCTTGGAAACTTAAAATTACCCTCCGTCTAGCTAGTCTCCTCTAACAATAATGATAAAGTTTTCCCTCTAATTATGCAAAGAACTCTCAATTAGCATAACTCGTCCTCTGTGTCAGTACAAACAGTCGAAGACTCCGCGGGCCTGTGATGGTTTCATCCTCATAGGCTTGTGGGGTTTTTTTCTTCGTCATTTTAATTATTTCTTTCATCCTCTCGCGACTTCATGAAGATGTATGCTAATAAAGATACAGAAGGTGGGATGCAGGTGTAATGGAGTAGAAAGGCGGGGCTGTTTTCTATGCTGCCCTCTGCAGGCCTCCCACAGGAGCTGCAATGACACGCTGCCTTGCACACAGCCTGCAGCACAGATTAAAGATGTATGTTTAAGCTGTCTCAAATAGAATGCAGAATCTGCTTGGATACACAGGAAAAACACATTATTTGAAAATAAAAGCATGCATCCTATATGCTGGGGGCTTTGTCTGAGCCTTGAGTCGCGCTCGCAGATAACGTCCATCAAGGCAGCCGCCATCAAAAGAAAAAAGGCTTCCTCAAAACCAAAGCGAGTGCTTGTGATTTGTGTTTTAAGGACAATGACGCCCTTAGGGGGCGCCATGAAAGAAGCTGGGAACAAATGACGACTGTCGTCGGATTCTCTTCATGTAAATGAGTGTGTAACAGCAGTGCGGTCCCTTAAGAGATGGCAAAGCGGCCTTACAAATGCATGCAAGTGACGCCTGTCTCCTTCAGCTGTCATATATAGTTCCCAAGAAGAATATGAGCTTACAAAAACACAATCTATGTACTGTACAGTCCCACTGATGGATGTCTCACGATGGATTTTATGGTAAACATCAAATAGAAAATCCCTTGAGAACTGCAACACTCCTTTACTCCCTCCAGAACAGGGCTTCTCAATTATGTTTAAGGGCCTGAATTTTCCTCTGCAGACACTGTAAGGGCCAATATTGGTATGTGTATAAAAAATACAATAATATAAAGAATGAATGTAATTATACTAATATAAATACAAATAATGTTTACTAACTGACTGGTTTAATCCCCGTGTTAAGAGAGAAAGCATTAAAGGCCTACTGAAAGCCACTACTACCGACCACGCAGTCTGATAATTTATATATCAATGATGAAATCTTAACATTGCAACACATGCCAATACGGCCGGGTTAACTTATAAAGTGCAATTTTAAATTTCCCGCGAAACTTCCGGTTGAAAACGTCTATGTATGATGACGTATGCGCGTGACGTCAATCGTTGAAACGGAAGTATTCGGGCACCATTGTATCCAATAAAAAAAAAATCTGTTTTCATCGCAAAATTCCACAGTATTCTGGACATCTGTGTTGGTGAATCTTTTGCAATTTGTTTAATGAACAATGAAGACTGCAAAGAAGAAAGCTGTAGGTGGGATCGGTGTATTAGCAGCTGGCTGCAGCAACACAACCAGGAGGACTTTGACTTGGATAGCAGACGCGCTATCCGACGCTAGCCGCCGACCGCATCGATGATCGGGTGAAGTCCTTCGTCGCTCCGTCAATCGCTGGAACGCAGGTGAGCACGGGTGTTGATGAGCAGATGAGGGCTGGCTGGCGTAGGTGGATAGCTAATGTTTTTAGCATAGCTCTGTGAGGTCCCGTAGCTAAGTTAGCTTCAATGGTGTCGTTAGCAACAGCATTGTTAAGCTTCGCCAGGCTGGAAAGCATTAACCGTGTATTTACATGTCCATGGTTTAATAGTATTGTTGATTTTCTGTCTATCCTTCCAGTCAGGGGTTTATTTCTTTTGTTTCCATCTGCAGTTAAGCCCGATGCTATCACGTTAGCTCCGTAGCTAAATTGCTTCGCCGATGTATTGTCGTGGAGATAAAAGTCACTGTGAATGTCCATTTCGCGTTCTCAACTCTCATTTTCAAGAGGATATAGTATCCGAGGTGGTTTAAAATACAAATCCGTGATCCACAATAGAAAAAGGAGACAGTGTGGAATCCAATGAGCCCTTTTACCTAAGTTACGGTCAGAGCGAAAAAAGATACGTCCTGCACTGCACTCTAGTCCTTCACTCTCACGTTCCTCATCCACAAATCTTTCATCCTCGCTCAAATTAATGGGGTAATCGTCGCTTTCTCTGTCCGAATCGCTCTCGCTGCTGGTGTAAACAATGGGGAAATGTGAGGAGCCCATCAACCTGCGACGTCACGCTACTTCCGGTAAAGGCAAGGCTTTTTTTTTATCAGCGACCAAAAGTTGCGAACTTTATCGTCGATGTTCTCTACTAAATCCTTTCAGCAAAAATATGGCAATATCGCGAAATGATCAAGTATGACACACAGAATGGATCTGCTAAACCCGTTAGAATTTTAAAAAATCATTTCAGTAGGCCTTTAATTGCGCCAGTAGTCGTCATGGCGAGCGGTCGCATCTTTTTTCCCTCCCACGGTAGCGGTCGTTTGATTCCACACTTTCTCCTTTTTTTATTGTGGATAACGGATTTGTATTTTAAACCACCTCGGATACTTTACCCTCTTGAAAATGGGAGTCGTGAACGCGAAATGGACAATAACAGTGATTTTTATCTCATAGACCAAGGGTCACCAACGCGGTGCCCGCGGGCACCAGGTCGCCCGTAAGGACCAGATGAGTCGCCCGCGGGCCTGTTCTAAAAAAAAATAAAAAAATAAAAAATAAAAATAAAAATAAAAAAAATAAAAAAAATTTATTTTTTATTTTTATTTTTTTATTTTATTAAATCTACATAGAAAAAACACAAGATACACTTTCAATCAGTGCATCAACCCAAACAACCTTCCCAATGCACACTCATCCACACCCACTCACACGAAGGGGGTTATTTCTTTCTGCTACCAATATTCTGGTTCCCACAACATAGACAACACATCTGCAAGGGACACAGTCCCTGAAGCACACATGATTGTATAGGCTGCTGGTCCATTAACATTTTCATTAATTACTATTTTTTATGTAATTATTTTTATATTGTTTTACTTTCTTTTTTATCCAAGAAAATGTTTTTTATTGATTTATCTTATTTTATTTTATTTTTTAAAAAAGGGCCTTATCTTCAACAGACCAGGTTGTCAATGAAATTAGATTTGTTTAAAGGGTTTTTTAAACCAGGCCCAGTCCAGATAATGTCCAAGTCGGACTCAGCAACACACACCTTCATTCATGTACACAGAAAAAAATTAGGGAACACAACAGATTGCATATAATTTATAAACAAAATTACATTTTCAAAATGAGCATTTATGTACAGTCCAGATTATGTCCAGGTCACTCAAATTAGGGAACACAACAACAGATATCATATAATCTATAAACATAATTATACTTTCAAAATAAGCCTTTGAGGACTTCTCATCTTTTTTTTAATGTTTTTTGGCATCATTATCGTTTTCAACGAAAGTAATACTAAGTGAATATCTGTTTTTGGCCTTAAAAATAAACATTTTACCGAGTACTATAATTAAATTGACTAAATCATGATTGTCAATGAACTCTCCTAAAATAACAGAAACCACATTAAGCTTCATAAACAAACCAATCCTTAAACACATTTTTTCAACTTCCACCCAAAACAAAGACACAATATGACAATACCAAAACAAATGCAGGGTGGATTCAGGCTCCTGACAACAAAATCGGCAATCATCTAACTCTGTCATATTCCATAATTTTAAAATTTTCCCTGTGGGTAAGAAGTTATCATTTTAATTTGAAAATAACGATTTTGCACATCGATAGTGGTTTTATAGATTAGTTTGAATATGGCATCCCATGGCAACGGGCAGTCAAAAAAGTCCTCCCATTTTCCATTTGTGTTGATGAGGCAGCCTTCAAAGATTTCTTTATTAAATAAAAATTATATATTTTTCTATTTATTTTAGTTCCTTTTTGCCAACTAGAATTTCTTATTAGAGGTTTACAAGCTAATAATTTAGTAGTTCCATAATTAATTATTTGTTTCCATCTTTTCCCAATTACTCCAGTTAGTTGATAAAATGAAAAGCTTGAGCAAGCATCACCATACATAGCTCTAAATTCATCATACTTCATAATTTTACCATTCTCATTGATAATATCATTGACAAAAATGATTCCTCTTTCAAACATATTTTTCCAAAAGAAAGGCTTTCCATCTATTACAACATTAGAGTTCATCCATATTAACTGCTGCAAAATATCGTCTCTTTTTTCTGGCACATAAAATTGAAAACACCACTATGAGTGGATTGTTTCCTTTATGAACCCCGCCATGTTTCCCAGCAGACTCTCTGGGAGGGGATCACTTGTAAAAAAGCATACAATTTCTTTTGATACAGTACATGTTTTTTGTCCAACAGGACATTTGTGTACCACTCAATGTTTAAATACATCTTTGGAACAATTGATGCTTTTAAAGACAGACACATAGCTTCAAGGTTGAGAAGTTTCAGGCCCCCATATTCATACTCTTTGTACAAAACCTTTCTTTTAATCTTTTCTGGTTTGCCGTTCCAGACAAAATCGAAGACCCTCCGCTCATAAATCTTAAAAAAGTTTTGTGATGGAGCTGGTAATGACAAAAACAAATAAATAAATTGAGGAATAATTAACGAGTTGGCAATAGACATTTTACCATACAAGGTTAGGGAATTCCCTTTCCATAATTGCATAATTTTGTCCAGCTTTCTTAGTCGATTATCATAATTTACTGAGCCTAGATCAGGGGTCGGCAACCCAAAATATTGAAAGAGCCATATTGGACCAAAAATACAAAAACAAATCTGTCTGGAGCCGCAAAAAATTAAAAGCCATATTACATGTGTCATGAGATATAAATTTATTTAAGAGGACTTAAAGGAAACTAAATGACCTCAAATATAGCTACAAATGAGGCATAATGATGCAATATGTACATATAGCTAGCCTAAATAGCATGTTAGCATCGATTTGCTTGCAGTCATGCAGTGACCAAATATGTCTGATTAGCACTCCACGCAAGTCAATAACATCAACAAAACTCACCTTTGTACACTCATGCACAACATTAAAAGTGTGGTGGACAAAATGAGACAGAAAAAGAAGTGGCGTAAAACATGTCCTAGAAAGTCGGAGAAAGTTATGTAAACAAACTATACGGTGAGTTCAAGGACCGCCAAAATTAGTAGGACAAAACGGCGCTCGCCAAATACTCGAATCAGTGAAGCGTGTTTAATATAAACAGTGTGATTTATAACAATTAGGGAGGTTTGTGTCATGTTTGTCCTCCTACAGAAACCATACTAAAACAAAAAAATGGATTTTTTTCCCCTCATCTTTTTCCATTCTTCATACATTTTTGAAAAATCTCCAGAGAGCCACTAGGGCGGCGCTAAAGAGCCGCATGCGGCTCTAGAGCCGCGGGTTGCCGACCCCCGGCCTAGATCTTCCAGATTTTCTGGGACAACAACACCAACCAAGTATGTTAACTGGTCCATCTGTCCACAAAACAGGCACTTTGCTTTCCTTTCGAAAGGACGTTCCCTTTACATTTCCGATCCTTAACATTTTACATTTATCATAATTAAGCTTAAGGCCAGATTGCTGTGAAAATATGTCCAAAAGATTCAGAAGGTTCCGCAAACAATGAGGAAAAATCTTATCTTTGTGAATCAGCCTTTTCTGACATGAACTTCATCAAGAACAAACACAGAACACGCCTCACTGATGCACATCTGCAAGACTCACTCAGAGTTGCAGTGTCAAGTTACACACCAGAGTACAACACACTAGTTAACAGCATGCAATGCCAGGCTTCCCACTAACTGACAAAGAAACAGATAACAGATTTGGTGTCCAGTTCAAAGTGTGACATGATTTAAAAATTTGAGAGTTTACTTTTGTATTTTACATGAGTTATTATTTGTACAAACATGGTGCAAAGTAATTCATGATTTGTTAAAAAATGTTAGTGGCTAGCTAGTTAAAATGGGATATTGTGATTTCACAAGACTGTCTTAGAAGTGATCATTTGAAAATGTTCAATTTGAAAAATGTGCACTTAGAGAAAATATAAAAATAAAGTGTTGCATATTGATATTTATCTGTTTCTATATATATTTATTGTGAGAAATCATTAAGATGATCAGTGTTTCCACAAAGATAAATATCATTAATTATTAATAATAACAGAGTTAAAGGTAAATTGAGCAAATTGGGTACTTCTGGCAATTTATTTAAGTGTGTATCTAACTGGTAGCCCTTCGCATTAATCAGTACCCAAGAAGTAGCCCTTTGTTTCAAAAAGGTTGGTGACCCCTGTCATAGACAATACATCGGCGAAGCACTTTAGCCACGGAGCTAACGTGATAGCATCGTGCTTAACTGCAGATAGAAACAGAAGAAATAAGCCCCTGACTGGAAGGATAGACCGAAGATCAACGATACTACTATTACTTCTACTATCAGGAGACACCGAACCAAACCCTGGACCTGTAACCACATGGTTAATGCTGTCCCGCCTGGCGAAGCCAAGCAATGCTACTGCTAACGACGCCGACCGTGGTCCCGTAGTTAACTTAGCTACGGGACCACGTCGGAGCTATGCTAAAAACATTAGCTCTCCACCTACGCCAGCCTCTTTTTGCTCATCTCAACCCGAGCTCACCTGTGCTCCAGCGGTCGGCGACTTGATGGAGGACTTCACCCCGTTCATCGATGCGATCGGCGGACCGGCGGCGGAGGATGACGACCCAGACACCGGTGAAGACAGCGGTCCGGCGGCAGACAGCGCGACGACGGACAACGAGGTGACTGTCGACAACAACACCCCGGTCTGCAGCAGAGACGGCGGTAAGGGGGTCCTGGTGGCCTCTCCCTGGTCCCTGACGGTCGGGGACGCGGCGCCTGGACCCATGGCCTATACAGGATTCAGGGGCCTCTTCATCAAAACCTGGTCTTTGTTCTCAGGTACACCTAAGCCCGCAAAATCCACAACCCCCCCTACCTGCCCCCCTCTCCAACTCCACCGCTCAACAAAACCCGCGAAAAAAACAAAACACCCCCGCCCCCGCCCCCCCCCCCCTAACTCATCACAAACGACGTCACAACAACATCACGTGACACCTCTGATGAAGGCTGCACAGGCAAGGTAGTCGAAACTTGTCAGGTACAAACAATTTTACTATTTAGGCTTTTATAGACAATTTTTTTTATTGAAAATTGTGTATTGTTTGATTCATTGTGTATCAAACAGCTCAATATATACAGTAGATACATACTACCTCATTGGTACCTTAATACCGAGGTACATACTGAACCATAATAAAGCCCTGCGGTATCGTGATACAGTTCTCATCAACACTGATTCTTGGGGCGGTATAGCTCGGTTGGTAGAGTGGCCGTGCCATCAACTTGAGGGTTCCAGGTTTGATCCCCGCTTCCGCCATCATAATCACTGCCGTTGTGTCCTTGGGCAAGACACTTTACCCACCTGCTCCCAGTGCCACCCACACTGCTTTAAATGTAACTTAGATATTGGGTTTCACTATGTAAAAGCGCTTTGAGTCACTAGAGAAAAGCGCTATATAAATATAATTCACTTCACTTCACATTCTTCTCTAAGGTCACTTCTAAGCTTTTCCGTTAGCTTTTTTATAGCTACCTGTGCTATCGGCACGCTCTCCTGTATTTTTGGATTTTGCCTGATTTATGAAGAATAAATCATTGTCAAGGTTATCCAGGATAAATCCCACCTAACCTTATCCTTGTCCACACACACACACACAATGGTCGTATCAGACCCCCTCCATCCCTCCGTCGCCGGCGCAACACGACCTGATACGCATGCGCAGAAAATATGCACGTCGTAGTCACCTCCAGTGTTCCTTTTTGTGCAAGTTCTTATAATAAATGTAACTTATCTGAACAATATCCAGTGTTGTGGTATTTCAATGAACTGGAATCCAGTGTGCTGTGGGGCCCTATTGTAGTGAATCACACCTGAGCCATCATAAATTAATCAAATCTTTAATGGACACGTAAACAATGTGATAAAGAACATTTGACAACAATCAATCTAGGGATCTAGATATCTGGTCAGGACACTCCTCACTCTTTTACCTTCACCTCCATTGTCCAATAGTTTTTGGTGACTATATATACTCTGGACCTAGACGTTGAGTCCGTGACATACATGGCGGACAATAACCGATACAGTTTGCTTTGCCAGTCCAAATGCATTCAATGTTTTCCGTAGTCTTCCCTCGTCGGCCAGGTAATACAAAGCACAAGCTACCTTTTTTAATCACATCCACGCATACTTCCCAACCCTCCCGATTTTTCCGGGAGACTCCCGAATTTCAGTACCCCTCCCGAAAATCTCCCGGGGCAACCATTCTACCGACTTTCTCCCGATTTTCACCCAGAAAACAATATTAAGGGCGTGCCGTGATGGCACTGCCTTTAGCGTCCTTTACAACCTGTCGACGCGTCCTCTTTTTCACCATACAAACAGCGTGCCGGCCCAGTCACATGTTGTATGCGGCTTCTGCATACACACGTACTTGATCAACAGCCATACAGGTCACACTGAGGGTGAACATTTAAACAACTTTAACACTGTTACAAATATGCGCCACACTGTTAACCCACACCAAACAAGAATGACAAACACATTTCGGGAGAACATCCGCACCGTAACACAACATAAACACAACAGAACAAATACCCAGAATCCCTTGCATCCCTAACTCTTTCGGGCTACAATATACACCCCTGCTACCACCAAACCCCGCCCACATCAACCCCACACCCCACACCTCAACCCCCCCCAATCTCCAGAATTCGAAGGTCTCAAGGTTGGCAAGTATGCATCCACGGTAGCCCGCATTCTCCTTGTCTCTCCTTCGACAAATGGACAAAGTTTTTCGGTTTTTCCGTAAGTAGAATCACAGCTGACCCGGACATTCGAAAGTTCTCTTGCCGTCTCAGATGTGTTGTATCCGAAATAGCTGCAATCGCGCGTTTCCTTCTCTTAAGGTATTCATGTGTGATTTCCACAAGGGTCTGGAGATGTACAAGAATGAGGAACACAGGCGTGTCTGGATGACTCCCCTCCATATTTACAGTGGTTAGCTCCGGTTGTTATGAAGCTGGTTGTGACGCGTTCTTTCGGACGTCACTTCCTGTGTGGGGCGTGGTCTTTCTGAACAACTTTAACACTGTTACAAATATGCGCCACACTGTTAACCCACACCAAACAAGAATGACAAACACATTTCGGGAGAACATCCGCACCGTAACACAACATAAACACAACAGAACAAATACCCAGAATCCCTTGCATCCCTAACTCTTTCGGGCTACAATATACACCCCTGCTACCACCAAACCCCGCCCACATCAACCCCACACCCCACACCTCAACCCCCCCCAATCTCCAGAATTCGAAGGTCTCAAGGTTGGCAAGTATGCATCCACGGTAGCCCGCATTCTCCTTGTCTCTCCTTCGACAAATGGACAAAGTTTTTCGGTTTTTCCGTAAGTAGAATCACAGCTGACCCGGACATTCGAAAGTTCTCTTGCCGTCTCAGATGTGTTGTATCCGAAATAGCTGCAATCGCGCATTTCCTTCTCTTAAGGTATTCATGTGTGATTTCCACAAGGGTCTGGAGATGTACAAGAATGAGGAACACAGGCGTGTCTGGATGACTCCCCTCCATATTTACAGTGGTTAGCTCCGGTTGTTATGAAGCTGGTTGTGACGCGTTCTTTCGGACGTCACTTCCTGTGTGGGGCGTGGTCTTTCTGACCTTAAAGGCCTACTGAAAGCCACTACTACCGACCACGCAGTCTGATAGTTTATATATCAATGATGAAATCTTAACATTGCAACACATGCCAATACAGCCGGGTTAACTTATAAAGTGCAATTTTAAATTTCCCGGGAAACTTCCGGTTGAAAACGTCTATGTATGATGACGTATGCGTGTGACGTCAATGGTTGAAGCGAAAGTATTGGGACACATTGTATCCCAATACAAACAGCTCTGTTTTCATCGCAAAATTCCACAGTATTCTGGACATCTGTGTTGGTGAATCTTTTGCAATTTGTTTAATGAACAATGGAGACTGCAAATAAGAAAGCTGTAGGTGGGATCGGTGTATTAGCGGCTGGCTGCAGCAACACAACCAGGAGGACTTTGAGTTGGATAGCAGAAGCGCTATCCGACGCTAGCCGCCGACCGCATCGATGATCGGGTGAAGTCCTTCGTCGCGCTGTCAATCGCTGGAACGCAGGTGAGCACGGGTGTTAATGAGCAGATGAGGGCTGGCGTAGGTGGAAAGCTAATGTTTTTAGCATAGCTCTGTTGAGGTCCTGTAGCTAAGTTAGCTTCAATGGCGTCGTTAGCAACAGCATTGCTAGGCTTCGCCAGGCGGTACAGCATTACAGGTCCAGAGTTTGGTAGTATTGTTAATCTTCTGTCTATCCTTCCAGTCAGGGGCTTATTTATTTTGTTTCTATCTGCATTTAAGCACGATGCTATCATGTTAGCTCCGTAGCTAAAGTGCTTCACCGATGTATTGTCGTGGAGATAAAAGTCACTGTGAATGTCCATTTCGCGTTCTCGACTCTCATTTTCAAGAGGATATAGTATCCGAGGTGGTTTAAAATACAAATCCGTGATCCACAAGAGAAAAAATGAGAAAGTGTGGAATCCAATGAGCCAGCTTGTACCTAAGTTATGGTCAGAGCGAAAAAAGATATGTCCTGCACTGCACTCTAGTCCTTCACTCTCAAGTTTCTCATCCACGAATCATTCATCCTCGCTCAAATTAATGGGGTAATCGTCGCTTTCTCGGTCCGAATCGCTCTCGCTGCTGGTGTAAACAATGAGGAAATGTGAGGAGCCTTTCAACCTGCGACGTCACGCTACTTCCGGTACAGGCAAGGCTTTTTTTATCAGCGACCAAAAGTTGCGAACTTTATCGTCGATGTTCTCTACTAAATCCTTTCAGCAAAAATATGGCAATATCGCGAAATGATCAAGTATGACACATAGAATGGATCTGCTTTCCCCGTTTAAATAAAAAAAATTCATTTCAGTAGGCCTTTAAGGGGTAATCCGGCTTAGTGTAGACATAGCCTAAGAGAAAGCACACAGAGGACAAGAAGATACAGTAGCACACGTCTACTGGTTGTGAACGTCCATAGAGAATCCTCCATTGAACAACAAGTCAGAGCTAAGGGTATGAAGCGACACCCTGCCGTCACATGACATGTCAAAATCCAATCAGTGAACAGTCGACTCCAGAGGGCACGCGTTTCCACTCAAGTGTCCATGCTGCTCCTTGCAACACAAACACACACTCGGAGCATGTGGAGGATAGAATAGGGGTGGCGAAAGGTCACATGATAGTGTCAGATTAGACATATCTTCTGCTCCTGACTCAGTCAGACAGGACATGTTGCCCATTCCTCATTTTGAGGTGAGCTTGTGAAACCTTCCACCCCCTTTGGCGTGTGTGTTCATGTACATGTGCGTATACATGTGTGTGTACGTGTGTGTGAGGATTTCGCAAATGCCTTCATCATTTAAACGGCTGTGCTGTCGCTGGAACGGAGCATGAATAATTCAGTGCAAGCGCTCTTTTTCAAACAGACAAATACAACAGGATTACACTTCCACCGAGCACACGGTAAACACCACAATCAAAACAACGGAATTAATGAGGTAATTAGGGAGACAAAATAAATGTGAAATAATGATAAACTCTTGGGAGATCGCAGCTGCGACTCTGTCACCGCATGCAAATAGGTGCACGTTGAGGAGTTGAGAATATATTAGTGGTTCACGGGATTGTTTGGAACAACGCAACACAACACAACACAACACAACACACCGCTCGTACGAAGCCAACCAATCACATGAATATTCAAAACAAAGCACTTTGCATCCATCACTTCCTTAACATTTCTCACAATATTATAATATGGCATGTTTGCATATACCGTGCTTTTTGATGCCACCGAGTATGAAACACACACGCGCAGATGGCGGCTTACATAATTGAAGAATGGATTGAGCAGCAATCCAGTTTAGGGATTTTTGGTTCATTTGCAGTTTAGAGTTAAGAAGGCATTTATCTCCTTCTCATTCCAGCTGGGGTGTTCCGTTGCCGCTCTATAGCCGATTAAAAGTGTAAGCAAAGAGAATCCGTCTCATCTTGGAAGAAATCCGGGCCGTGAAGAGCGAGCGACAAAAAAGGCGTGTGAGGCTTCTTGGCCTGTGCGGGGGAATTTTTGTTTGCCTGTTGATGTGGAAAGGTCAGGGCTAAACCCTCCGCTAGCAGCAATTAACGTCGCCAAAGTCCCAGTGCGGCGAAGATGCTGAATAGAATCTGCATTCAAAGAACTCCGGCTTATTAGTGATTCCCAGAGCCCAACATAAGTCTGCGGGCTATAGAGCGTTTTCTATTCGGGTTCCAGTACTATGGAATGCCCTCCCGGTAACAGTTAGAGATGCTACCTCAGTAGAAGCACCCCCACATCTGCTGTCCCCTCCAAGGTTTCTCATTGTATCCCATTGGGTTGAGTTTTCCTTGCCCTGATGTGGGATCTGAGCCCAGGATGTCGTTGTGGCTTGTGCAGCCTTTTGAGACACTCGTGATTTAGGGCTATATAAATAAATTTAGATCGATTGAATAGTCAGAGTCCATGGTTCTTGCCCGGAAAAGGGTTGGGGAAGAGATCTTGCCCAATGTGAGTTCAAGTACCTCTGAGTCTTCTTCATGAGTAAGGGAAGAGTGGATCGTGAGATCGACAGGCGGATCTGTGCCGCGTCTGCAGTAATGCGGATGCTGTGTCGATCCGTTGTGGTTAAGGAGGAGCTGAGCCGGAAGGCAAAGCTCTCAATTTACCGGTCGGTCTACGTTCCCATCCTCACCTATGGTCATGAGCTTTGGGTTATGACCGAAAGGACAAGATCACGGGTACAAGCGGCCGAAATGAGTTTCCTCCGCCGGGTGGCGGGCCTCTACCTTAGAGATAGGGTGAGAAGCTCCGTCATCCGGCAGGAGTTCAAAGTAAAGCCCCTGCTCCTCCACATCGAGAGGAGCCAGATGAGGTGGTTTTGGGCTATATAAATAAACTTAGATCGATTGAATAGTCAGAGTCCATGGTTCTCGCCCGGTAAAGGGTGGAGTGCCATCTCTGGGTTGGGGAAGAGATCTTGCCCTATGTGGAAGAGTTCAAGTACCTCGCAGTCTTGTTCATGAGAGAGGGAAGAGTGGATCGTGAGATCGACAGGCGGATCGGTGCCGCGTCTGCAGTAATGCGGACGCTGTAGTGATCTGTTGTGGTGAAGAAGGAGCTGAGCCGGAAGGCAAAGCTCTCAATTTACCAGTCGATTTATGTTCCCATCCTCACCTATGGTCATGAGCTTTGGGTTATGACCGAAAGGACAAGAGCAAGGGTACAAGCGGCTTATCAATCAATCAATCAATGTTTATTTACATAGCCCTAAATCACAAGTGTCTCAAAGGGCTGCACAAGCCACAACGACATCCTCGGTACAGAGCCCACATAAGGGTAAGGAAAAACTCACCCCAGTGGGACGTCGATGTGAATGACTATGAGAAACCTTGGAGAGGACCGCATATGTGGGTGTCCCCCCCCCCCCTCTAGGGGAGACCGAAAACAATGGATGTCGAGTGGGTCTGATATAATATTGTGAAAGTCCAGTCCATAGTGGATCCAACATATCAGCGAAAGTCCAGTCCATAATGGATCCAACATAATAGTGAGAGTCGAGTCCATAGTGGGGCCAGCAGGAAACCATCCCAAGCTGAGACGGGTCAGCAGAGCAGAGATGTCCCCAACCGATGCACAGGCGTGCGGTCCACCCCGGGTCCCGACTCTGGACAGCCAGCACTTCATCCATGGCCACCGGACCTGTGTCCCCCCCCCCTCCACAAGGGAGAGGGGGGCAGAGGAGAAAAGAAAAGAAACGGCAGATCAACTGGTCTAAAAAGGGGGTCTATTTAAAGGCTAGAGTATACAAATGAGTTTTAAGATGGGACTTAAATGCTTCTACTGAGGTAGCATCTCTGTTACCAGTAGAACATTCCATAGTACTGGAGCCCTAATAGAAAACACTCTATAGCCAGCAGAATTTTTTGGGGCTCTGGGAATCACTAATAAGCCGGAATTCTTTGAACGCAGATTTCTTGCCGGGACATATGGTACAATACAATCGGCAAGATAGGCTGGAGCTAGACCCTTTAGTATTTTATACGTAAGTAGTAAAACCTTAAAGGCTTATCTCTTAGAGATAGGGTGAGAAGTTCTGTCATCCGGCAGGAGCTCAGTAAAGCCGCTGCTCCTCCACATCGAGAGGAGCCAGATGAGGTGGTTCGGGCATGTGGTCAGGATGCCACCCAAACACCTCCCTAGGGAGGTGTTTAGGGCGCGTCCGACTGGTAAGAGGCCACGGGGAAGACCCAGAACACGTTGGGAAGACCATGTCTCTCTTAGAGATAGGGTGAGAAGTTCTGTCATCCGGCAGGAGCTCGGTAAAGCCGCTGCTCCTCCACATCAAGAGGAGCCAGATGAGG
The DNA here is from genome assembly GCF_033978785.1 of Entelurus aequoreus. Lineage (NCBI taxonomy): Eukaryota > Metazoa > Chordata > Actinopteri > Syngnathiformes > Syngnathidae > Entelurus > Entelurus aequoreus. The sequence goes on from NC_084740.1 coordinate 48,890,458, forward strand.
TGGTTCGGGCTTCTGGTCAGGATGCCACCCAAACACCTCTGAGGTGTTTGGGGCGCGTCCGACTGGTAAGAGGCCACGGGGAAGACCCAGGACACGTTGGGAAGACTACGTCTCCCGGCTGGCCTGGGAACGCCTCGGGATCCCCCGGGAGGAGCTGGACAAAGTGGCCGGGGAGAGGGAAGTCTGGGCTTCCCTGCTTAGGCTGCTTCCCCCGCGGCCTGACCTCGGGTAAGTGGAGGAAAATGGATGGATGACTGGGGCCTGGCTGCTTGGCGCTGTGTTTTAGGCGAACACCAGCTATCCGTTTCAAGCAATATTTAAATCACATTTCCAATTTGCGGCACTTGAACAGCAGTTGAGAAGGAGATGAGGAGGTGGCAGCATAATGACAGCTTTTATTGAAAGCCATGAATGCTCGGTAAGAGGAGAGCGCGTCGTGCCAATTCATGAATGCGAAAGAGATTAGCGGAGATTCATTTAAAAAGTGCTGCACTGATGCAAATGCTTTAAGGGCACACACGCACAAAGAATAATATGGAAACGCGAGGTTCCCTTTCAAGCACCCGCTGGAACAAATGAGCTCTCGAAAATCTGATAAAGCAGTTTCATCAGGGTCGCTATGACACACTGAGTGCGGCCACATGTAATGATGGATGAGTAAGAGCGTGAAACACAAGCCTTGATGTCCAGCAAAGCTAGGGGGGAAAAAAACGAGGAGCCTGCTCTTTGAATGAGCTCAGATTTATAGGCGAGCCGCCTGTGAAACTGCTGGGACTGACTATGTTAGCCATCAGTGGATGAGAAAGCCCTGAAGACAGCATTAAAGGCTTTACAAAACAGCCTGGAATACAGCGGCGCTATCAAAGCACCGCAGAGACACATCCCCGTGTGCCGGCGCAAAGGAAAACACATCACTAATAAATGAACATGAGATACAAAGAGAAAGTGAAAATCTGGGACAAAAAAAAAGAGAGAGGCGTTTTGGTGGCAAAGTCAAATGGAATAGCCAATGAGAAGCCGCCCCCTGTTGGGCCGCCGCATCTCTTTCTTCTCCCTCGCATGCCCCCCCCGTCTGTGCCAGAGCTCGTTTACTGATCTCATTAATACCCCAACTCTGAGGAGGAGAGAGACGTGAAACAGCTCCATCGCCTCCTCCTCCTCCTGCCGCCGTCCTCCATGCGCCCGCTCCTCCGGGCCTCCTCCTCCTCCTCCTGCTCTCATCTCCGCCTCTCTGTAGTTCAGTAATTGGGCTCAGCTCATTGTTATTCAAAACCCTGTAGAACCAATTAGCTGCGGACCTCCTGACCCTGGCTGGCTATGTAATGGTGCAAGCTAAAGACTCTAAGTGAGGGAGCCAGGAGCAAAGGTTTTAAATTCCTTTAGTTCCTGATTAATAATCCTGTCAGGGCGATCAGAGACATTAAAGGGAGACTCTGGTTCGGCTCCCGCTTTTATGGCTTCCCTCTCATTTCGAGGCTGTCCATTAAAGCTTAATGATGCCGGGGGTCGCTCTCTCCTCTCCCCCCCTGCCTTGTCAGATAAATGTACGGTTAACACGATAATGAGGAATCCCGATCCGCTGGCAATCTGGGACGAGGCAGCCGCGTGACCTTCTCGGGGCAAAGGCAGCGGCACAGGACGGCGTGTCCGGCAGGATGGAGATGAAAGAGACGGTGAAGATAAAACCTGGAGGGAAGAAGCAGAGATGAGAGGGATAACATCTCATGCAACATCGACGAGGAGGCGGAGGTTGAAGAGGAACAGGGGTGGAGAATGACGATGTTTCCGAGTGCACAAAATGAATAGTTTAAAAGGAGTGTATGTCAAACACAACATTGGGAAATATTCTGACATAGACAGGAGGTGTCGAAGCAGAAATGGACCACTGTTAAAATACTGAAGTTTCACAATGATCCGAATATACAAACTCCGTTTCCATATGAGTTGGGAAATTGTGTTGGATATAAATATAAACGGAATACAATGATTTGTAAATCCTTTCCAACCCATATTCAGTTGAATATGCTACAAAGACAACATATTTGATTTTCAAACTGATAAACTTTTTTTTTTTTTGCAAATAATCATTAACTTTAGAATTTGGTGCCAGCAACACGTGACAAAGAAGTTGGGAAAGGTGGCAATAAATACTGATAAAGTTGAGGAATGCTCATCAAACACTTATTTGGAACATCCCACAGGTGAACAGGAAAATTGGGAACAGGTGGGTGCCATGATTGGGTATAAAAGTAGATTCCATGAAATGCTCAGTCATTCACAAACAAGGATGGGGCGAGGGTCACCACTTTGTCAACAAATGCGTGAGCAAATTGTTGAACAGTTTAAGAAAAACCTTTCTCAACCAGCTATTGCAAGGAATTTAGGGATTTCACCATCTACGCTCTGTAATATCATCAAAGGGTTCAGAGAATCTGGAGAGATCACTGCACGTAAGCAGCTAAGCCCGTGACCTTCGATCCCTCAGGTTGTACTGCATCAACAAGCGACATCAGTGTGTAAAGGATATCACCACATGGGAACACTTCAGAAACCCACTGTCAGTAACTACAGTTGGTCGCTACATCTGTAAGTGCAAGTTAAAACTCTCCTATGCAAGGCGAAAACCGTTTATCAACAACACCCAGAAACGCCGTCGGCTTCTCTGGGCCTGAGCTCATCTAAGATGGACTGATACAAAGTGGAAAAGTGTTCTGTGGTCTGACGAGTCCACATTTCAAATTGTTTTTGGAAACTGTGGACGTCGTGTCCTCCGGACCAAAGAGGAAAAGAACCATCCGGATTGTTATAGGCGCAAAGTGTAAAAGCCAGCATGTGTGATGGTATGGGGGTGTATTAGTGCCCAAGACATGGGTAACTTACACATCTGTGAAGGCGCCATTAATGCTGAAAGGTACATACAGGTTTTGGAGCAACATATGTTGCCATCCAAGCAACGTTACCATGGACGCCCCTGCTTATTTCAGCAAGACAATGCCAAGCCACGTGTTCCATCAACGTGGCTTCATAGTAAAAGAGTGCGGGTACTAGACTGGCCTGCCTGTAGTCCAGACCTGTCTCCCATTGAAAATGTGTGGCACATTATAAAGCCTAAAATACCACAAGGGAGACCCCCGGACTGTTGAACAACTTAAGCTGTACATCAAGCAAGAATGGGAAAGAATTCCACCTGAGAAGCTTCAAAAATGTGTCTCCTCAGTTCCCAAACGTTTACTGAGTGTTGTTAAAAGGAAAGGCCATGTAACACAGTGGTGAACATGCCCTTTCCCAACTACTTTGGCACGTGTTGCAGCCATGAAATTCTAAGTTAATGATTATTTGCAAAAAAAAATAAAGTTTATGAGTTTGAACATCAAATATGTTGTCTTTGTAGTGCATTCAATTGAATATGGGTTGAAAAGGATTTGCAAATCATTGTATTCCGTTTATATTTACATCCAACACAATTTCCCAACTCACATGGAAACGGGGTTTTTTGTTTTTTTTAAACATATTGTATCTTTTTTAAATCATGTTTTCAATATTAGTGAGCCGTTGCATCATTGATTTACATTATCTTGAATAGGGATGTCCCTACTTGATATCGGGTATCGGCCCAATATCGGCAAAACAAACACGTTTTGATGATATTGGCTTGCATATACAAAACCCAAAACCAGTGAAAAGGCATGTTGTGTAATTTGTAAATACTAACAGAATACAATGATTTGCAAATCCTTTTCAACTTATTTTCAATTGAATCGACTGCAAAGACAAGATTTTTTTTTTTTGCAAATAATCATTAACTTAGAATTTAATGGCAGCAACACATTGCAAAAAAAGTTGGCACAGGGGCATTTTTACCACTGTGTTACATGGCCTTTCCTTTTAACAACACTCAGTAAACGTTTGGGAACTGAGGAGACACATTTTTGAAGCTTCTCAGGTGGAATTCTTTCCCATTCTTGCTTGATGTACAGCTTAAGTTTTATTGGTATTTTAGGCTTCATAATGCGCCACACATTTTCAATGGGAGACAGGTCTGGACTACAGGCAGGCCAGTCCAGTACCCGCACTCTTTTACTATGAAGCCACGCTGTTGTAACATGTGTCTTGGCATTGTCTTGCTGAAATAAGCAGGGGCGTCCATGATAACGTTGCTTGGATGGCAACATATGTTGCTCCAAAAACTGTATGTACCTTGAAATGTGGACTCGTCAGATCACGGAACACTTTTCCACTTTGCATCAGTCCATCTTAGATGAACTCAGGCCCAGCGAAGCCGGCAGCGTTTCTGGGTGTTGTTGATAAATGGCTTTCGCTTTGCATATTAGAGTTTTAACTTGCTCTTACAGACGTAGCGACCAACTGTAGTCACTGACAGTGGTTTTCTGAAGTGTTCCTGAACCCATGTGGTGATATCCTTTACACACTGATGTCACTTCTTGATGCAGTACAGCCTGAGTGATGGAAGGTCCGTAATATCATCACTTACGTGCATTGATTTCTCCAGATTATCTGAACATTTTGATGATATTACGGACCGTAGATGGTGAAATCCCTAAATTCCTTGCAATAGCTGGTTGAGAAATGCTGTTCTTAAACTGTTAGACAATTTGCTCATGCATTTGTTCATGGAAGCTGCTTTTATACCCAATCATGTCACCCACCTGTTACCAATTAGCCTGTTCACCTGTGGGATGTTCCAAATAAGTGTTTGATGAGCATTCCTCAACTTTCTCAGTCTTTTTTCCCACTTGTGCCAGCTTTTTTGAAACATGTTGAAGGCATCAAATTCCAAATGAGCTAATATTTGCAAAAAATAACAACAGTTCGAAGGTTAAGTATCTTGTCTTTGCAGTCTATTCAATTGAATATAGGTTGAAAAGGATTTGCAAATCATTGTATTCTGTTTTTATTTACGAATTACACAACGTGCCAACTTCACTGCTTTTGGGGTTTGTAAAATCTCTGATAGAAACAGCAGCAAGTTGACTTGTACAAAGTCAGTTAACATCTCAATGTCCTCTACTAAGTACACAAGGTTGGTCTTTTGTTTGTTTTTTAAATGAAATGATTTAAAAAAGGTAAACATCATAGGCTATACTGAGAGGTACAAGGAGCTAGCAGCTACACAGGAGCCAAGCACACAATAGCACACAACAGCAACAAGTACCAATTAATTATAGTTGTAGAGTACATTACTTTCACATAGAAAGTCTCTAAGGCAGAAGCGTATGAGAAAGAATCCAGTAACAAATGTGTCTGTGAAACACTGCAACATGACCCTAATGTAATCATTCATCGTGACCACTAGGTGTCGCCAAAAACAAATTACCACCCAGCTTTAAAAAAGCATAAATCTGTCATAAGGTTAGGGTTTTCATATACCATTTTTCTCTGAGTAATTCCATTTGATCAAGAATTGTCTAACATTCCACGCTACAGAAACTACAAAAAAGTATGTACTATGATTTGTGCTGGTTTAATATCGGTATTGGACAGTACTCAAAGCTTCAATATCAGCATCATATCTGAAGGGGAAAGTTGTATCGGGACACCTCTAATCTTTAGTGTAGCATGATAACTCCTTCTCTGTGGGTTGCTAGCTCAGGTGAGTCATTTGGCACCACCAGTTGATATGCATGTTTAAAGGCCTACTGAAACCCACTACTACCGCAGTCTGATAGTTTATATATCAATGATGAAATCTTAACATTGCAACACATACCAATACAGCCGGGTTAACTTATGAAGTGCAGTTTTAAATTTCCCGGGAAACTTCCGGCTGAAAACGTTTCGGTATGATGACGTTTGCACGGGTTGAAGCGGACATTTTGGAATAGCACTGTGGCCAGTTTAGTCGTCTGTTTTCACCACATAATTCCACAGTATTCTGGATATCTGTGTTGGTGAATCTTTTGCAATTTGTTTAAAGGCCTACTGAAATGAAATTTTCTTATTTAAACGGGGATAGCAGATCCATTCTATGTGTCATACTTGATCATTTCGCGATATTGCCATATTTTTGCTGAAAGGATTTAGTAGAGAACATCGACGATAAAGTTCGCAACTTTTGGTCGCTGATAAAAAAGCCTTGCCTGTAACGGAAGTAGCGTGACGTCGCAGGTTGAAGGGCTCCTCACATTTGCACATTGCGACGATTACCCCGTTAATTTGAGCCAGGATGAAAGATTCATGGATGAGGAAAGTGAGAGTGAAGGATTAGAGTGCAGTGCAGGACGTATCTTTTTTCGCTCTGACCGTAACTTAGGTACAAGCTGGCTCATTGGATTACACACTTTCTCCTTTTTCTATTGTGGATCACGGATTTGTATTTTAAACCACCTCGGATACTACAAACCCCGTTTCCATATGAGTTGGGAAATTGTGTTAGACGTAAATATAAACGGAATACAATGATTTGCAAATCCTTTTCAACCCATATTCAATTGAATGCACCACAAGGACAAGATATTTGATGTTCAAACTCATAAACTTTATTTTTTTTTGCAAATAATAATTAACTTAGAATTTCATGGCTGCAACACGTGCCAAAGTAGTTGGGAAAGGGCATGTTCACCACTGTGTTACATGGCCTTTCCTTTTAACAACACTCAGTAAACGTTTGGGAACTGAAGAGACACATTTTTGAAGCTTCTTTCTTTCTCTTTCTTTCTTTCTTTCTTTCTTTCTTTTAGTTTATTTCGAACATGAACACATTTACATCATAATACATCACACAATTTCATATCATTTTATTTACATCATGCCCGAAAAGGAGTAGGAAGAAGCAAAGCTTATTTAATCCTACTCCTTTCCCCTTCTCAGGTGGAATTCTTTCCCATTCTTGCTTGATGTACAGCTTAAGTTGTTCAACAGTCCGGGGGTCTCCGTTGTGGTATTTTAGGCTTCATAATGCGCCACACATTTTCAATTGGAGACAGGTCTGGACTACAGGCAGGCCAGTCTAGTACCCGCACTCTTTTACTATGAAGCCACGTTGATGTAACACGTGGCTTGGCATTGTCTTGCTGAAATAAGCAGGGGCGTCCATGGTAACGTTGCTTGGATGGCAACATGTGTTGCTCCAAAACCTGTATGTACCTTTCAGCATTAATGGCGCCTTCACAGATGTGTAAGTTACCCATGTCTTGGGCACTAATACACCCCCATACCATCAAAGATGCTGGCTTTTACACTTTGCACCTATAACAATCCGGATGGTTCTTTTCTTCTTTGGTCCGGAGGACACGACGTCCACAGTTTCAAAAAACAATTTGAAATGTGGACTCGTCAGATCACAGAACACTTTTCCACTTTGTATCAGTCCATCTTAGATGAGCTCAGGCCCAGCGAGGCCGACGGCGTTTCTGGGTGTTGTTGATAAACGGTTTTCGCCTTGCATATGAGAGTTTAACTTGCACTTACAGATGTAGCGACCAGCTGTAGTTACTGACAGTGGGTTTTTGAAGTGTTCCTGAGCCCATGTGGTGATATCCTTTACACACTGATGTCGCTTGTTGATGCAGTACAGCCTGAGGGATCGAAGGTCACGGGCTTAGCTGCTTACGTGCAGTGATTTCTCCAGATTCTCTGAACCCTTTGATGATATTACAGAGCGTAGATGGTGAAGTCCCTAAATTCCTTGCAATAGCTGGTTGAGAAAGGTTTTTCTTAAACTGTGCAACAATTTGCTCACGCATTTGTTGACAAAGTGGTGACCCTCGCCCCATCCTTGTTTGTGAATGACTGAGCATTTCATGGAATCTACTTTTATACCCAATCATGGCACCCACCTGTTCCCAATTAGCCTGTTCACCTGTGGGATGTTCCAAATAAGTGTTTGATGAGCATTCCTCAACTTTATCAGTATTTATTGCCACCTTTCCCAACTTCTTTGTCACGTGTTGCTGGCATCAAATTCTAAAGTTAATGATTATTTGGCAAAAAAAAAAATGTTTATCAGTTCGAACATCAAATATGTTGTCTTTGTAGCATATTCAACTGAATATGGGTTGAAAATGATTTGCAAATCATTGTATTCCGTTTATATTTACATCTAACACAATTTTCCAACTCATATGGAAACGGGGTTTGTACTATGATTTGTGCTGGTTTAATATCGGTATTGGACAATACTCGAAGCTTCAATATCAGCATCATATCTGAAGGGGAAAGTTGTATCGGGACACCTCTAATCTTTAGTGTAGCATGATAACTCCTTCCCTGTGGGTTGCTAGCTCAGGTAAGTCATTTGGCACCACCAGTTGATATGCATGTTTAAATCCCGACAGCCTAAAGATAGGACAACCTGCCTTTTTGGATTGTTTCTAAAGGAAAAATACTGTCTTATAGAGTAGAATTTTGATTTAAGAACCCCTCATCATACAAACTTTTGATTTATGAACCACAGACCCGATAAAAATATGGGCGATATACTCGATATATCGTGGGTTTGTCTCTGTGCGATATAGAAAATGACTATATGGTGATATTGGAGTATACGTTCTCACACAGTTGCTTTTAGCTGCGGGCATTACACTACAGGCTTTTCTCACTCTTTCTTGTCTCTCCTTCTCACAGAGACATAAAACAAGCGCACCTTCTTACATACGTCACATACGTATACGCCCTCGCGGAGCAGACAGGTAGCAGCATGGGTAAAGTTAGCTGTGGTGCGAGTGGTAATAAGAGAGAAAGAAGGTGCGAATCTGGTAACAAATGCAGGAAGAATTAATTCCCAAGACAAACAGCAGGGGGTCCATCGTCTGGCGGTGGTTTGACTTCAAGCGGGAATATGTCGAACAGACAACCGTAATTTGTCAAGTGTGGGGCAAAAGCGTTGCAACAAAAAGTAGCATTACTGCTAATTTGTTGCATCATTTGAAAAGTCACCCGCTAGAGAATGAAGAGTGCTTACTCCGCATGTCAACATCTCCGTTCTGTGCCACACCAACAAAATGCCGAGGCAAACATTTCCACATCAACACCAAAAAAGAAAAACGACATACGGAGATAACGTCCGCAGGAACCTACCACATAGTGAAGGACATACACTATTTGATTTCCTATTATGCAGCTCATTTTTATTTGACACTTATTGAAATATCTTGTGTGACATCATGCACAGAAGTGCACTTTATTTGTTTTAATCTATTGTAGTGGCGTTCTGTACAAAAAGTGCACTTTAATTTAGTGTTGTTTTGAAATGTCATCTTAGTGACATCATGCACAAAAGTGCACTAATAGCTTGTTTTAAAATGTCTCTGACAATCTTGCACTTTCTGTTTTGGAAATGACATGAATGTTTGTGCCACTGCTTAATAACTGTTTAATAAATACACTTTTAGTTGTGATTTCCCTCTCTGCATGGAAGTTCAAAAGTAGCATATATTAATGCAGTATGAAGAAGAATGTTTTAATGTAGACACATAGAATTATCATACTGCTGTGATTATATGCATCAAGTGTTCATTCAAGGCTAAGGCAAAATATCCACATATATATGTCGTGTATGGCGATATGGCCTAAAAATATCGAGATATTAAAAAAAGGCCATATCGCCCAGCCCTAATTTGTTGAACGAACCTTGTCTCAGCGTATAAATGTTTCATCCATCTATTGTGTGCCTCTCAGCGCAGCCATTTTGTGCCCGGCAGCACATCCATTGTGAGTGGGTTTATTTTACAATATTTATTTTTGCCTTTTTTCCAGCATGTTTCTAGTTTTGCTAGCTCTATATGAGTCCAAAGGATGCAAGCAATGTGTTGCATTGAAAGTTCAGGAAGCATCCACAGTGTTATCGACACTACCTACTTTCCCCTTCCCCGTTCTTCCGCTGGATTTTGTTTATTATTATGTTTAAAGGCCTACTGAAACCCACTACTACCGACCACGCAGTCTGATAGTTTATATATCAATGATGAAATCTTAACATTGCAACACATGCCAATACGGCCGAGTTAGATTAGTAAAGTGCAATTTTAAATTTTGCGCGAAATATCCTGCTGAAAACGTCTCGGTATGATGACGCCTGCGCGTGACGTCACGGATTGTAGCGGATATTTTGGGACAGCATTGTGGTCAGCTATTAAGTCGTCTGTTTTCATCGCAAAATTCCACAGTATTCTGGACATCTGTGTTGGTGAATCTTTTGCAATTTGTTTAATGAACAATGGAGACAGCAAAGAAGAAAGCTGTAGGTGGGAAGCGGTGTATTAGCGGCCGGCTGCAGCCACACAAACACAGCCGATGTTTCATTGTTTACATTCCCGAAAGATGACAGTCAAGCTTTACCGTTGAACTGTGGAGAACTGGGACAACAGAGACTCTTACCAGGAGGACTTTGAGTTGGATACGCGGTACCGTGAGTACGCAGCTGCGGCTTCCAAACATTTGATCGCTTGCCCGTACGTGCGTGCCGCTATGTGCATGTCACGTACGGAACTTTGGGGACTTTGGGGAAATATATGTGCTGTATGAACTTTGGGGAGGTGAACGGTACTTTGGGCTGTGGAATTGAGTGTGTTGTGCGGGTGTTTGAGTTGTATTGACGGGTTTTATGGACGGGAGGGGGGAGGTGTTTGTTATGCGGAATTAATTTGTGGCATATTAAATATAAGCCTGGTTGTGTTGTGGCTAATAGAGTATATATATGTCTTGTGTTTATTTACTGTTTTAGTCATTCCCAGCTGAATATCAGGTCCCACCCGCCTCTCACAGCATCTTCCCTATCTGAATCGCTTCCACTGCCCTCTAGTCCTTCACTCTCACTTTCCTCATCCACAAATCTTTCATCCTCGCTCAAATTAATGGGGAAATCGTCGCTTTCTCGGTCCGAATCGCTCTCGCTGCTGGTGGCCATGATTGTAAACAATGTACAGATGTGAGGAGCTCCACAACCGGTGACGTCACGCTACTTCCGGTACAGGCAAGGCTTTTTTATCAGCGACCAAAAGTTGCAAACTTTATCGTCGATGTTCTCTACTAAATCCTTTCAGCAAAAATATGGCAATATCGCGAAATGATCAAGTATGACACATAGAATGGATTTCCTATCCCCGTTTAAATAAGGAAATCGCATTTCAGTAGGCCTTTAAGTTAAGGAGTTTTTGGGGTTTTTTAGCAAATATATTTTATTGAATTTTACAGTTAAAATCACATTTGACAGTCATACTTTGCTTACTCAGATCCTTCATACATGCACACATCCACTCATACACACTCACATGCACACTTGAGGAGAGAAGTGCACTTGGGCTTTAACAACTCAAGGTTTACAGTATTGACATTATTAAAACAAGTACCTAGATATTGTATAAATCCATCCATCCTGCACTGGCTCAGGATCAGCAGACAATCCAGACCACAGCAAGATGGATTAATATTCCTGGGCATCAAGGATCCTCAGGAAGTGATCACCAGATCACCTCCCGGGGACCTCTCCACCGTTCACACTTACAAAAGAAGAAGAAAGTCACATTTTCCTGGCTTGATCAGATGCAAAAAAAGTTAAGGAGTTTTTTTTTTCACACACACAAGTGAATGCAAGACATACTTGGTCAACAGCCATACAGGTCACACTGAGGGTGACCGTATAAAGAACTTTAACACTGTTACAAATATGCGCCACACTGTGAACCCACACCAAACAAGAATGACAAACACATTTTGGGAGAACATCCGCACCGTAACACAACAGAACAAATACCCAGAACCCCTTGCAGCACTAACTCTTCCAAGACGCTACGATATACACCCCCCGCTACCCTCTACCCCACCTCCCCCCACCCCAACCCCGCCCACCTCAACCTCCTCATGCTCTCTCAGAGAGAGCATGTCCCAAATTTCCAAGCTCTGTTTTGAGGCATGTTAAAAAAAATAATGCACTTTGTGACTTCAATAATAAATATGGCAGTGCCATGTTGGCATTTTTTCCATAACTTGAGTTGATTTATTTTGGAAAACCTTGTTACATTGTTTAATGCATCCAGCGGGGTATCACGACAAAATTAGGCTAATAATGTGTTAATTCCACGACTGTATATATCGGTATCGGTTGATTTCGGAATTGGTAATTAAGAGGTTGGACTATATCGGAATATCGGAAATCGGCAAAAAAGCCATTATCGGACATCTCTAGTTCAAATTGTACAAACTCGAACTAAAATATGGTTTATTGTCGAGGCTGGAATCCATTATTCATATTTACATTGTTTCTTATGGAGAAATTTGCTTTAAAGGCCTACTGAAAGCCACTACTACCGACCACGCGGTCTGATAGTTTATATATCAATGATGAAATCTTAACATTGCAACACATGCCAATACGGCCGGGTTAACTTATAAAGTGCAATTTTAAATTTCCCGCTAAACTTCCGGTTGAAAACGTCTATGTATGATGACGTATGCGAGTGACGTCAATGGTTGAAATGGAAGTATTCGGACACCATTGAATCCAATACAAACAGCTCTGTTTTCATCACAAAATTCCACAGTATTCTGGACATCTGTGTTGGTGAATCTTTTGCAATTTGTTTAATGAACAATGAAGACTGCAAAGAAGAAAGCTGTAGGTGGGATCGGTGTATTAGCGGCTGGCTGCAGCAACACAACCAGGAGGACTTTGACTTGGATAGCAGACGCGCTATCCGACGCTAGCCGCCGACCGCATCGATGATCGGGTGAAGTCCTTCGTCGCTCCGTCGATCGCTGGAACGCAGGTGAGCACGGGTGTTGATGAGCAGATGAGGGCTGGCTGGCGTAGGTGGATAGCTAATGTTTTTAGCATAGCTCTGTGAGGTCCCGTAGCTAAGTTAGCTTCAATGGCGTCGTCAGCAACAGCATTGTTAAGCTTCGCCAAGCTGGAAAGCATTAACCGTGTATTTACAGGTCCATGGTTTAATAGTATTGTTGATTTTCTGTCTATTCTTCCAGTCAGGGGTTTATTTATTTTGTTTCTATCTGCAGTTAAGCCCGATGCTATCACGTTAGCTCCGTAGCTAAAGAGCTTCGCCGATGTATTGTCATGGAGATAAAAGTCACTGTGAATGTCCATTTCGCGTTCTCGACTCTCATTTTCAAGAGGATATAGTATCCGAGGTGGTTTAAAATACAAATCCGTGATCCACAATAGAAAAAGGAGAGAGTGTGGAATCCAATGAGCCAGCTTGTACCTAAGTTACGAAAAAAGATACGTCCTGGACTGCACTCTAGTCCTTCACTCTCACGTTCCTCATCCACAAATCTTTCATCCTCGCTCAAATTAATGGGGTAATCGTCGCTTTCTCGGTCCGAAGTGCTCTAGCTGCTGGTGTAAACAATGGGGTAATGTGAGGAGCCTTTCAACCTGTGACGTCACGCTACTTCCGGTACAGGCAAGGCTTTTTTTATCAGCGACCAAAAGTTGCGATCTTTATCGTCGTTCTCTACTAAATCCTTTCAGTAAAAATATGGCAATATCGCGAAATGATCAAGTATGACACATAGAATGGATCTGCTATCCCAGTTTAAATTTTAAAAAATTCATTTCAGTAGGCCTTTAATTTACAAACATTTCTATCTACGTACCCTGTTTAAGACCCATATGAATTTGCAAATCCAAGTTCCACTGTATTTGTGGTGATACTTAAACCTATTTAGACTACAAAGTCATAATTGGGAGGAACAGGGTGTTGACATGAGTCACAGCAAATACTGCCGTAGCACCTCAAGCTACCGTAGCTGCCAGGTTTAGGATACTGGCCGCAATGACTACATGAAAAATCGCTTTAAAAACAAAGCATCCATCCCATTCTCCCTGTTGCATGTTAAGCTAAGCTGTCAACCGTGTCTTGTCTGTGTCTTCATTCGTAATTCAAAATGTCACATTACAGTCTTGTTGACAGTCTTCCTAGCCTGCGGGTTTACCGAGCAAATAACAGTGTTTAATCTTCTGGAGGGCTTTAAAGATCAGTTTCCAAAACAGTCTCACAGAGGCCTTGGCTCGGTTTTTGGTCTGTGAGTCACCTCTGCGAACCAACACACACATTTCGGGGCCTTCGGGGCAGCACACCTGTTTTCGTGAACCTGTTTGTAAAAGCCGGGGTGTTTGCATTCCGAGCGCCCAAGTGCTTATTTGGTTGACTTCTCCGGGCTTGTCCCGAGAGTCGTGGGAGGATTCGCATGCGATGTTGTAAACAGAGGCTGCTTCAAGGCCTGTGACACCCATGCATCACCTCCCTGCCTGCCGCTATAAATCCTTTTACAACAAACGCTATAAAACTCTTAGGTGCCCAAATATTTAGTTTCCCTCGAGGGTTGTTTTCTGTCCGAGTAGAAACAGCGGTGGAGAGACTCCAGACATCTTATCAGGGAGTCAGGAGGAGGATAAGGAGGAGGGGACCCTGATAAATGGTTTTCCTTCTATTTATTTTTTTTTTGGCTGCTGGCCAGCGTCCTCCGCTTGTGGACTCAATTGACCTGGCAAACAAAAAGCTCTGCGTGACCTCTGTTGAACAGACAAACAAACGTTGGCGTGTCTAAACTACCAACTAGTCCATGTACAAACCCCGTTTCCATATGAGTTGGGAAATTGTGTTAGATGTAAATATAAACGGAATACAATGATTTGCAAATCCTTTTGAACGCATATTCAATTGAATGCACTACAAAGACAAGATATTTGATGTTCAAACTCATAAACTTTATTTTTTTTTTGCAAATAATAATTAACTTAGAATTTCATGGCTGCAACACGTGCCAAAGTAGTTGGGAAAGGGCATGTTCACCACTGTGTTACATGGCCTTTCCTTTTAACAACACTCAGTAAACGTTTGGGAACTGAGGAGACACATTTTTGAAGCTTCTCAGGTGGAATTATTTCCCATTCTTGCTTGATGTACAGCTTAAGTTGTTCAACAGTCCGGGGGTCTCTGTTGGGGTATTTTAGGCTACATGTTGCGCCACACATTTTCAATGGGAGACAGGTCTGGACTACAGGCAGGCCAGTCTAGTACCCGCACTCTTTTACTATGAAGCCACGTTGATGTAACACGTGGCTTGGCATTGTCTTGCTGAAATAAGCAGGGGCGTCCATGGTAACGTTGCTTGGATGGCAACATATGTTGCTCCAAAACCTGTATGTACCTTTCAGCATTAATGGTGCCTTCACAGATGTGTAAGTTACCCATGTCTTGGGCACTAATACACCCCCATACCATCACAGATGCTGTTTTTTTAACTTTGCGCCTATAACAATCCAGATGGTTCTTTTCCTCTTTGGCCCGGAGGACACGACGTCCACAGTTTCCAAAAACCATTTGAAATGTGGACTCGTCAGACCACAGAACACTTTTCCACTTTGCATGACTCCACCTTAGATGAGCTCGGGCCCAGCAAAGCCGGCAGCGATTCTGGGTGTTGTTGATAAATGGCTTTCGCTTTGCATAGTAGAGTTTTAACTTGCACTTACAGATGTAGCGACCAACTGTAGTTACTGACAGTGGTTTTCTGAAGTGTTCCTGAGCCCATGTGGTGATATCCTTTACACACTGAGGTCAGTTTTTGATCACTGCTTACGTGCAGTGATTTCTCCAGATTCTATGAACCTTTTGATGATATTACGGACCGTAGATGGTGAAATCCATAAATTCTTTGCAATAGCTGGTGGAGAAACGTTGTTCTTAAACAATTTACAAATAAATAACATCCTTTGTCATGTCTTTCAAAATGATTGTGAACGATAGTCAAAATTCCTAAAAAGTGCAGTTCCTCTTTAAAGGCCTACTGAAACCCACTACTACTGACCACGCAGTCTGATAGTTTATATATCAATGATGAAATCTTAACATTGCAACACATGCCAATACGGCCGGGTTAACTTATAAAGTGCAATTTTAAATTTCCCGCGAAACTTCCGGTTGAAAACGTCTATGTATGATGACGTATGCGCGTGACGTCAATCGTTGAAACGGAAGTATTCGGAAACATTGTATCCAATACAAAAAGCTCTGTTTTCATCGCAAAATTCCACAGTATTCTGGACATCTGTGTTGGTGAATATTTTGCAATTTGTTTAATGAACAATGGAGACCGCAAAGAAGAAAGTTGTAGGTGGGATCGGTGTATTAGCGGCTGGCTGCAGCAACACAACCAGGAGGACTTTGACTTGGATAGCAAACGCGCTATCCGACGCTAGCCGCTGACCGCATCGATGATCGGGTGAAGTCCTTCGTCGCTCCGTCGATCGCTGGAACGCAGGTGAGCACAGGTGTCGATGAACAGATGAGGGCTGGCTGGTGTAGGTGGATAGCTAATGTTTTTAGCATAGCTCTGTGAGGTCCCGTTGCTACATTAGCTTCAATGGCGTCGTTAGCAACAGCATTGTTAAGCTTCGCCAGGCTGGAAAGCATTAACCGTGTATTTACAGGTCCATGGTTTAATAGTATTGTAGATTTTCTGTCTATCCTTCTAGTCAGGGGTTCATTTCTTTTGTTTCTATCTGCAGTTAAGCCCGATGCTATCACGTTAGCTCCGTAGCTAAAGTGCTTCGCGGATGTATTGTCGTGGAGATAAAAGTCACTGTGAATGTCCATTTCGCGTTCTACGACTCTCATTTTCAAGAGGATATAGTATCCGAGGTGGTTTAAAATACAAATCCGTGATCCACAATAGAAAAAGGAGAAAGTGTGGAATCCAATGAGCCCTTTTACCTAAGTTACGGTCAGAGCGAAAAAAGATGCGTCCTGCACTGCACTCTAGTCCTTCACTCTCACGTTCCTTAACCACAAATCTTTCATCCTGGCTCAAATTAATGGGGTAATCGTCGCTTTCTCGGTCCGAATCGCTCTCGCTGCTGGTGTAAACAATGGGGAAATGTGAGGAGCCTTTCAACCTGCGACGTCACGCTACTTCCGGTACAGGCAAGGCTTTTTTTTATCAGCGACCAAAAGTTGCAAACTTTATCGTCGATGTTCTCTACTAAATTCTTTCAGCAAAAATATGGCAATATCGCGAAATGATCAAGTATGACACATAGAATGGATCTGCTATCCCTGTTTAAATTAAAAAAAATCATTTCAGTATGCTTATCATCTGGTCATCATACCTCATGACTGAAACCTATCATGATAAGGGGAGATCAGCTTTCTGCTGACCTTGATGTTTATGTCCCATGCAGCAGTGTTTCACACATATCAACAGGTCCTACACACACAACCACGAGTGGTTCAGCGACGTGATATCTGTCACAGTTTCAGGACAAAACTAGACGTATTGGTTGGCTGCTTCATTTTAGGTCTTGTCAAAGTATTATTTTCATCCGTGGGTTAAAAGGGTGTGCAGAGGACCAAAGACACAAGGCCCACTGTTGGAGAGCAGCCACGTGATGACAGACCCACCAAGAATGTTGCCCCTGACCACCATCTGTAATAGAGCACCAAGGTTCTCTTATTAAAGGGTGAAATAATTTCCAGCAAAGTGGTTGGCCGTGCTGACAGCTCAGATGGATGCTCTCAGTACAAGAGCCAGGATAACAACTGCTCCTGCATGCACGGTGAAGGCTGAGGGAGGCCTGCCAGCTCGACACATTCGTGCATATTTGGCTCTGTGAACATCTGCCAGTGCAAATAATTGATGCCGTTCTCTCCGCTGGGGGGCAATGAATCCCCTCTGAAAAGTTTTGCCCCCCCCCCCCCCAACTTCTGCATACAGCACCAGCACAATCCTGCTCCTCACCAACAAGGTCCCTAAGTCCCGTCGGTGGTGAGAAGTGTTGCAGACGCAGGCCGCGACCACAGACCACGCTGGATGACGAGCAGGAAAGTCCCAGGCAGCACTTGAGTGGGGAAAGAGTCAACCATTTCCTGTCCCTCCTCGGGCCTTGAGGTTAAGCGTGCTGTCAAGGCCACAGAGCCACAACATCCTCCTGAGCCTCAGGCTCTGCTGGAGCAGTGTTGTGGGTGGGTGGGTGGTTCTGGACCCGGCGCTCCTCCAGACATGCAGCACTGCACTGAATATCCAATGAGCATAGTTGGAGGATCAAAACATTGGAGCTCGCTGACACAACAGCAAGTCCAACAGTTCTGTTGTGTTCCAACACAACAACGCTATCAGGTGATTAAACATCCGAGGAGAGTCGCGCCGCTTGTCAAACGCCGCCACCAGCAGATGGCGTATTAATCATTCATTGACTTGCTGCCATTTTCTATTTCTACACACCAACATGAAAATGGGGGAGAATTTCTCTCAGTGAAGACATGAACAAAAGTATTAAGAGAGGCCCACTGATCAGAGTTATATTATGCAAAATAGACTTTCTCATGTTATAACAGTGATAAATAAATAAAACATCAGGAATATATGTACTTAACGATTGGTTTCATAAACTAATTGGTTCGATTCAGAATTGATGGTTGCCGATTCGATTCAGCGACGATATCACAAACCCCAAAATCAGTGAAGTTGGCACGTTGTGTAAATCGTAAATAAACAGAATACAATGATTTGCAAATGTTTTCCAACATATATTCAATTGAATACACTGCAAAGAAAATATATTTAATGTTTGAACTGAGAAACTTAAAGGCCTGCTGAAATGCCATTTTCTTATTTAAACGGGGATAGCAGGTCCATTCTATGTGTCATACTTGATCATTTCGCGATATTGCCGTATTTTTGCTGAAAGGATTTAGTAGAGAACATCAGGCAAGATTTTAGGTGGCGGTGGCGCCCCCCCACATCGGCAGTGAAGTGTATATACTCACAAGAAACCGAATAGCTTTGTCTTTGACCTTTTTTTTACTTAAAGAAAGCAAATTAACATATTATATGAGAATGTTATGTTATGATTATCTTTAACCGAATCACAGCAGTGCTCAAATTAAAAAACAGCATTCCCTCTCATGTGATATTGCTTAATTAACATTAATGATGTGCACTTTAACAACTAGGCTTACAACTATACCTAATATATAAAGGGGTGGAAAAGTGACTATTACCTGCAGGGCAAACATTAGCTAACCAGAAGGCAATAACAATGTAAACAAAAAATACCTGCTTAAAAGATCTAATACAAATGTCCCTGAGGAATGTAAGGTGGGAGTACTGTAATTACCTAACGTTACATTATTATTTTCCATAACAATTTAGCCCCCTCCACAATATTAACCCGACGTTAAAACAGAACTAGCTATTTATTGATTAGCAATTGCCGAATCATGTAACATTAGCTTAATGCTAAAAAGACAGGTTACTATCACATTCTGTAACAGACAAATAATTTCATGTAGGCTAACGTTACCTACCTGCTTCCTCTGTCTTTTTCTCGTTTCTCCTCCTCTTCTTTTCTCTTTTTTCTTCCCTGGGCACCTGACAGTTTTGGCCGTTTTGGCATCTTGTGTTGATTTTTTGATGTGGTAAGAGTCATGATACGGAAAGGGAGGGGGCGCACCGTGCTGGGGTACGGGGGTGGTGTAATGTTGTAACAAATAATATTTCTATAAAATAGGCTTTACTTTGCATTTTAATTAACGTGGGATTATTTTTTGTATTTAGAAATAATAGTACCAACTTTTTTTTTTTTTTTTTTCTCCAACATTTGTGGCAGTGGCGTGGCGCCCCCTGATGGACGGCGCCCTTAGCATTTGCCTATACGGCCTATGCCACGGGCCGGCCCTGGAGAACATCGACGACAAAGTTTGCAACTTTTGGTCGCTGATAAAAAAGCCTTGCCTGTACCGGAAGTAGCGTGACGTCACATGTTGTGGAGCGCCTCACATCTGCACATTGTTTACAATCATTGCCACCAGCAGCGAGAGCGATTCGGACAGAGAAAGCGACGATTACCCCATTAATTTGAGCGAGGATGAAAGATTCGTGGATGAGGAAAGTGAGAGTGAAGGATTAGAGGGCAGTGGAAGCGATTCAGATAGGGAAGATGCTGTGAGAGGCGGGTGGGACCTGATATTCAGCTGGGAATGACTAAAACAGTAAATAAACACAAGACATATACTGTATATACTTTATTAGCCACAACACAACCAGGCTTATATTTAATATGCTACAAATGAATCCCGCATAACAAACACCTCCCCCCTCCCGTCCATATAACCCGCCAATACAACTCAAACACCCGCACAACACACTCAATCCCACAGCCCAAAGTACCGTTCACCTCCGTAAAGTTCATACAGCACATATATTTCCCCAAAGTTACGTTCGTGACATGCACATAGCGGCACGCACGTACGGGCAAGCGATCAAATGTTTGGAAGCCAAAGCTGTACTCACGGTAGCGCGTCTGCTATCCAACTCAAAGTCCTCCTGGTTGTGTTGCTGCAGCAGGCCGCTAATACACAGCTTCCCACCTACAGCTTTCTTCTTTGCTGTCTCCATTGTTCATTAAACAAATTGCAAAAGATTCACCAACACAGATGTCCAGAATACTGTGGAATTTTGCGATGAAAACAGACGACTTGATAGCTGGCCACAATGGTGTCCCAATATGTCCGCACAATCCGTGACGTCACGCGCAAACATCATCATACCGAGACGTTTTCTGCAGAATATTTTGCGGGAAATTTAAAATTGCACTTTATAAGTTAACCCGGCCGTATTGGCATGTGTTGCAATGTTAAGATTTCATCATTGATATATAAACTATCAGACTGCGTGGTCGGTAGTAGTGGGTTTCAGTAGGCCTTTAATTTTTGCAAATAATCATTAACTTAGAATTTAATGGCAGCAACACATTGCAAAAAAGTTGTTACTGTGGCATTTTTACCACTGTGTTACATGGCATTTCCTTTGAACAACACTCAGCCGCCCTTTAGTAGCAGTTTTTTTACTATTGAAAATAGTATATAAAAAAGATAGGCATGTGTTCTTGTCTCACAAACGGATTGTGGATGATGAAAGTCCTCAAATAAAAGCGCAGCTCCCATTTAACCTCGCCTGTTAGTGCTCCATTAATGAAGCACTTTTATCTCACTGTTCTTACAAAGTACTTGTAAGTCCTAAACCAGTGAAGTTGGCACGTTGTGTAATTCGTAAATAAAAACAGAATACAATGATTTGCAAATAATTTTCAACTTATATTCAATTGATATTTAATTTTCGAACTGAGAAACTATTAATTTTTTTGCAAATAATCATTAACTTAGAATTTAACGGCAGCAACACATTGCAAAAAAGTTGTCACAGGGGCATTTTTACCACTGTGTTACATGGCCTTTCCTTTTAACAACACTCAGTAAACGTTTGGGAACTGAGGAGACACATTTTTGAAGCTTCTCAGGTGGAATTATTTCCCATTCCTGCTTGATGTACAGCTTAAGTTGTTCAACAGTCCGGGGGTCTCCGTTGTGGTATTTTAAGCTTCATAATGCGCCACACATTTTCAATGGGAGACAGGTCTGGACTACAAGGATGCCAGTCTAGTACCAGCACTCTTTTACTATGAAGCCACGCTGTTGTAACACGTGCAGAATGTGGCTTGGCATTGTCTTGCTGAAATAAGCAGGGGCGTCCATGAAAAAGACGTTGCTTGGATTGCAACATATGTTGCTCCAAAACCTGTATGTACATTTCAGCATTAATGGTTCACAGATGTTTAAGTTACCCATGTCTTGGGCACTAATACACCCCCATACCATCCCATATGCTGGCTTTGTACAGTCCGGATGGTTCTTTTCTTCTTTGGTCTGGAGGACACGACGCCCGCAGTTTCCAAAAACAATATGAAATGTTGACTCGTCAGACCACAGAACACTTTTCCAATTTGCATCAGTCCATCTTGATTGAGCGCGCCCTGCGAAGCCGGCGGCGTTTCTGGGTGTTGTTGATAAATGGCTTTGGCTTTGCATAGTAGAGTTTTAACTTGCACTTACAGATGTAGAGACGAACTGTAGTTACTGACAGTGGTTTTCTGAATTTTTCCTGATATCCTTTACACACTGATGTTGTTTGTTGATGCAGTACAGCCTGAGGGATCGAAGGTCACAGGCTTAGCTGTTTACGTGCAGTGATTTCTCCAGATTTTCTGAACCTTTTGATGATATTACAGACCGCAGATGGTGAAATCCCTAAATTCCTTGCAATAGCTGGTTGAGAAATGTTGTTCTTAAACTGTTCAACAATTTGCTCACGCATTTGTTGACAAAGTGGTGACCCTCGCCCCATCCTTGTTTGTGAATGACTGAGCATTTCATGGAATCTACTTTTATACCCAATCATGGCACCCACCTGTTCCCAATTAGCCTGTTCACCTGTGGGATGTTCCAAACAAGTGTTTGATGAGCATTCCTCAACTTTATCAGTATTTATTGCCACTTTTCCAGCTTTTTTTGAAACATGTTGCAGGCATCAAATTCCAAATGAGCTAATATTTGCAAAAAATGACCAAGTTTACCAGTTCAAACGTTAAATATCTTGTCTTTGCAGTCTTTTCAATTGAATATAAGTTGAAAAGGATTTGCAAATCATTGTATTCTGTTTTTATTTACCATTTACACAAGGTGACAACTTCACTGGTTTTGGGTTGTGTATTTACATTCCCCTTACTGGTAAACTGAAGGTTATGTACAGTATGTCTACTTGGTCATATTTCAACTATGGAGTCAGCTTCAAACAGCTGTAAGTTTGATCATTTCATTTTCTTCAGCAACTGGGCTAACCTAACATGATGTACATGTAAATGTTAAAGGCCTACTGAAATGATTTGTTTTTATTTAAACGGGGATAGCAGATCCATTCTATGTGTCATACTTGATCATTTCACAATATTGCCATATTTTTGCTGAAAGGATTTAGTAGAGAACATCGACGATAAAGTTTGCAACTTTTGGTCGCTGATAAAAAAAAGCCTTGCCTGTACCGGAAGTAGCGTGACGTCACAGGTTGAAAGGCTCCTCACATTTCCCCATTGTTTACACCAGCAGCGAGAGCGATTCGGACCGAGAAAGCGACGATTACCCCATTAATTTGAGCCAGGATGAAAGATTGGTGGATGAGGAACGTGAGAGTGAAGGACTAGAGTGCAGTGCAGGACGTATCTTTTTTCGCTCTGACCGTAACTTAGGTACAAGCTGGCTCATTGGATTCCACACTCTCTCTTTTTTCTATTGTGGGTCACGGATTTGTATTTAAACCACCTCGGATACTATATCCTCTTGAAAATGAGAGTCGAGAACGCGAAATGGACATTCACAGTGACTTTTATCTCCACGACAATACATCGGCGAAGCACTTTAGCTACGGAGCTAACGTGATAGCATCGGGCTTAACTGCAG
This sequence comes from Entelurus aequoreus, assembly GCF_033978785.1. NCBI lineage: Eukaryota > Metazoa > Chordata > Actinopteri > Syngnathiformes > Syngnathidae > Entelurus > Entelurus aequoreus. The sequence continues at coordinate 48,913,725 of NC_084740.1, forward strand.
ATAGAAACAAAATAAATAAACCCCTGACTGGAAGGATAAACAGAAAATCAATAATACTATTAAACCATGGACATGTAACTACACGGTTAATGCTTTCCAGCCTGGCGAAGCTTAACAATGCTGTTGCTAACGACGCCATTGAAGCTATTTTAGCAACGGGACCTCACAGAGTTATGCTAAAAACATTAGCTATCCACCTACGCCAGCCAGCCCTCATCTGCTCATCAACACCCGTGCTCACCTGCGTCCCAGCGATCGACGGAGCGACGAAGGACTTCACCCGATCATCCGTGCGGTCGGCGGCTAGCGTCGGATAGCGCGTCTGCTATCCAGGTCAAATTCCTCCTGGTTGTGTTGCTGCAGCCAGCCGCTAATACACCGATCCCACCTACAGCTTTCTTCTTTGCAGTCTTCATTGTTCATTAAACAAATTACAAAAGATTCACCAACACAGATGTCCAGAATACTGTGGAATTTTGCCATGAAAACCGAGCTTTTTGTATTGGATACAATGTGTCCGAATACTTCCGTTTCAACGACTGACGCCACGCGCATACGTCATCATACATAGACGTTTTCAACCGGAAGTTTAGCGGGAAATTTAAAATTGCACTTTATAAGTTAACCCGGCCGTATTGGCATGTGTTGCAATGTTAAGATTTCATCATTGATATATAAACTATCAGACCGCGTGGTCGGTAGTAGTGGCTTTCAGTAGGCTTTTAATGGTGTAATAAGCAGTTTTAGTCCACAGCGGCACGCACACAAAACAGAGTCTTCTCAGTAGGGCTCACTAAAAGCAGTTTGACACTGTTTACATTCCAGCACCAAGGTTACATTTTGGCCAACACACTTCCATTTCACTATTGTGGGACCTCTGAGACGTATTGAGTGTAACATGGGACATCAAGACATTTTGAAGAATCCAATGCTTAGTGGGAAATCCATAATCCATAAAGGCTTGTTTGTATGAATTTGGTGTGAAGGATTTTTAGAGCTGTGACCTCAACACCATCAAAGAGGTTTGAGATGAACTAGAACAGAAATGTTATTTTTGATGGATGGACAAAAGATAACATATTGTGTTCCATTTTCACGTCCTGTAATGAGCACTTGTCCCAATACTTTTGTGTGAGGGAAAATGTACACCCTCTAGTTTGTCTGTGTTAGCGCTTATAATAACAATATCGCTAATACTTGGTTAATATTCAGGTCATAGTGTGTATGTAGAGTAGCGTTGGCGGGTTTTGGACGGTTATTTAGAGGGTTTTGTTGGCAAAATAGAGAGCCCCCATTGACTACATTGTTAGCTGATTTTTTATGTATTAATTTATTTACGACTTAGATTGCATACAAAAAGAACATTATGTGCTCATGTCTTGTATAGAGATAGTGAACGATAGACAGCTCATCTCTTTAAACAGGTCTTTCTAATTTTTGCGTATCTGCAGTATCGCTGATCTGATAATATTGTCAGAGTAAAAAAGTGTTCTTCCAGTGACGTCAATTTACAGAAATCACAGACGACGTTCGGAGCGGAATATTCAAATGGCTGACTGGTTTTGTGGCATTTTGTGATGTTTGGACGGTAATTTCACAGTCTTTGTGGATTGTAAATACAAGTGGATATGGTGCACCAGGTCGCCCTCAAGGACCACATGAGTCACTATGGTAACTACTAGGGGTGTAACGGTACGTGTATTTGTATTGAACCGTTTCGGTACGGCGTTTCTGTTCGGAGGTGTACCGAACGAGTTTCCACTCGAACATATTAAGTAGCCGCCTCCGCTTCTTTCTGCCTCTGTCTCTGTCAGTCCTCTACACAGCACCCAGCATTGTCCCACCCACACAACCATCTGATTGGTTACAAACAGAGCGGTAACAGCCAATCAGCAGTGCGTATTCAGAGCGCATGTAGTCAGTGCTTAGCGTTTAGCAGGTAATCATCAGGCTGCGGAATCTCCCCAAATTATAATAAACACCACCCAGTCAACTACTAGTAACATCACTATGAGACCCTTTACCTTCTAGAAATATAAACTGCAGCTCAGCTCGCTCGCAGTCTTGGCTTGAGGTGAAGGCTAATTCGCTTTTAGCGTAACGTTAGCTCATTTTGCGGTGTGCGTGTGTTACGGACAGCAAAGCCCTGTCTGTCTGTTATTTCACTTGACCTTTGTCTGTGTTGATTGAGCTGTGTTGAAGCAGCAAAAAACGACATTATTTTAAATGAAGAGTTTCTGTCTCTGATAGTTGATATAATAATGTAAGTGCATCATTAAGCCTACATGAACTCCATGGTGTTCAGGGATGAATAGTCTCTCCTATTGCTATTGTACTATTTTTTTTAGCTATAGTTACATTAATCATTAGTAATGGAGCAGCCTAGTTTTGAATGGCAGGGTCCCTGCTATCACATGTTGATAAAAATGTATCATTTACATCATAAAAATCAACTACAGGCTTCCCAAATGCTGTAATAAAATAATGATGAGTTGACTTGAAACTGTTTAATGTTGCACTTTTTATATGTAGAAGAAAAGTTTTGTCATTTTATTTAATCTGAGCAACAACTTGAGGCAGTTTAATGTTGATTAACGTGGGCAGAATTATTATAGTGTTCCCAATGTTAAAAGGATAAAGTCATTGTTTACAAATTTGGTAAATAAATAACCAAAACATTTATATTTTGTTGTTTTCTTACTGTACCGAAAATGAACCGAACCGTGACCTCTAAACCGTAGTTACACTCCTAGTAACTATCCACCGGAAAGCGCACTACGGGCAGAGAGTCCGCCCTGAGATGGGTAGGTTGTGAGTTCAAACCCCGAGTCATACCAAAGACTATAACAATGGGAGCCATTACCTCCCTGTTTGGCACTCAGCATCAAGGGTTGGAATTGGGGGTTAAATCACCAAAAATGATTCCCGGGCGTGGCCACCGCTGCTGCCCACTGCTCTCCTCACCTCCCAGGGGGTGAACAAGGGGATCGGTCCAATGCAGAGGACAAATTGCACCACACCTAGTGTGTGTGTGACAATCATTGGTACTTTAACTTTAACTTAACTATATTACGGACCGTAGATGGTGATATCCCTAAATTCCTTGCACTAGCTGGTTGAGAAATGTTGTTCTTAAACTATTGGACAATTTGCTCACGCATTTGTTGACAAAGTGGTGACCCTCGCCCCATCCTTGTTTGTGAATGACTGAGCATTTCATGGAAGCTGCTTTTACACCCAATCATGGCACCCACCTGTTCCCAATTAGCTTGTTCACCTGTGGGATGTTCCAAATAAGTGTTTGATGAGCATTCCTCAACTTTCTCAGTATTTTTTGCCACTTGTGCAAGCTTTTTTGAAACATGTTGCAGGCATCAAATTCCAAATGAGCTCATATTTGCAAAAAATGACAAAGTTTACGAGTTCGAGCATTAAAGGCCTACTGAAAGCCACTACTACCGACCACGCAGTCTGATAGTTTATATATCAATGATGAAATCTTAACATTGCAACACATGCCAATACGGCCGGGTTAACTTATAAAGTGCAATTTTAAATTTCCCGGGAAACTTCCGGTTGAAAACGTTTATGTATGATGACGTATGCGGACACATTGTATCCCAATACAAACAGCTCTGTTTTCATCGCAAAATTCCACAGTATTCTGGACATCTGTGTTGGTGAATCTTTTGCAATTTGTTTAATGAACAATGAAGACTGCAAAGAAGAAAGCTGTTGGGGGGATCGGTGTATAGTGGCTGGCTGCAGCAACACAACCAGGAGGATTTTGACTTGGATAGCAGACGCGCTATCCGACGCTAGCCGCCGCTAGCCGCCGACCGCATCGATGATCGGGTGAAGTCCTTCGTCGCGCCGTCGATCGCTGGAACGCAGGTGAGCACGGGTGTTGATGAGCAGATGAGGGCTGGCGTAGGTGGAGCGCTAATGTTTTTATCATAGCTCTGACAAGGTCCCGTAGCTAAGTTAGCTTCAATGGCGTCGTTAGCAACAGCATTGCTAGGCTTCGACAGGCGGCACAACATTAACCGTGTAGTTACAGGTCCAGTGTTTGGTTCGGTGTCTCCTGATAGTAGTATTGTTGATCTGTTGTCTATCCTTCCAGTCAGGGGCTTATTTATTTTGTTTCTATCTGCATTTAAGCACGATGCTATCACGTTAGCTCCGTAGCTAAAGTGCTTCACCGATGTATTGTCGTGGAGATAAAAGTCGCTGTGAATGTCCATTTCGCGTTCTCGACTCTCATTTTCAAGAGGATATAGTATCCCAGGTGGTTTAAAATACAAATCCGTGATCCACAATAGAAAAAGGAGAAAGTGTGGAATCCAATGAGCCCTTGTACCTAAGTTACGGTCAGAGTGAAAAAAGATACGTCCTGCACTGCACTCTAGTCCTTCACTCTCACGTGCCTCATCCACGAATCTTTCATCCTCGCTCAAATTAATGGGGTAATCGTCGCTTTCTCGGTCCGAAGTGCTCTAGCTGCTGGTGTAAACAATGGGGTAATGTGAGGAGCCTTTCAACCTGTGACGTCACGCTACTTCCGGTACAGGCAAGGCTTTTTTTATCAGCGACCAAAAGTTGCCAACTTTATCGTCGATGTTCTCTACTAAATCCTTTCAGCAAAAATATGGCAATATCGCGAAATGATCAAGTATGACACATACAATGGATCTGCTATCCCCGTTTAAATTTTTAAAAAAAATTTCAGTAGGCCTTTAAGTATCTTGTAGATGAGCATCGTGAATTATTATTATTAATAAACAATTAAAGGCAAACTGAGCAAATGTGTTATTGTCAAACTGGGAGCCCTTCCTATGACTCAGTCCCCATGAAGTAGCTCTCAGTTTCAAAAAGGTTGCTGACCCCTGATGGTTTAATGGAGACAATGAAACACAAATAATCACATAAAGTCAACTTGTTTTTCCCACTCCACCGGTGCTTTAGAGTAGCAACACACGGAACACTTACACATGCAGCAGAAAACAGGAGGACTACAAGTGTGAAAAGCCCTTATACAAACACAAAAACACACACACACACATTAAGTCTGCCAAACGTGCACACACAAGTGAGTGTCAGGCGAGGCAAAGAGCTGTCGAGAAGCTTTACTCGTTACCCTCCCCTGCCGCTCCCTGCAGACTGGCAGGGGGTCAGCGAGGGCCGACTCCCGGCCGCCCCAGAAGGGAGCTGCTGTCAACAAGCAACCAGAATAGTTTGAACACTGAGGGCAGGAGTGCGGTTCCACCACGTCTCTGCCGAAGCCATGAGGTGACCAAGAGCACAGCTGCACAACATGTCATGATTCAGACATCTTAATGAGGTGTCGCATCCACCCTCAAATCTACTGTACTGTACAGTCATATTACAAACCCCCGTTTCTATATGAGTTGGGAAATTGTGTTAGATGTAAATATAAACGGAATACAATGATTTGCAAATAAATTTCAACCCATATTCAGTTGAATATGCTACAAAGACAACATATTTGATGTTCAAACTGATAACTTTTTTTTTTTTTTTTGCGAATAATCATTAACTTAGAATTTGATGCCAGCAACACGTGACAAAGAAGTTGGGAAAGGTGGCAATAAATACTGATAAAGTTGAGGAATGCTCATCAAACACTTATTTGGAACATCCCACAGGTGAACAGGCTAATTGGGAACAGGTGGGTGCCATGATTGGGTATAAAAGTAGATTCCATGAAATACTCAGTCATTCACAAACAAGCAAATTGAGAAAATTGTTGAACAGTTTAAGAAAAACCTTTGTCAACCAGCTATTGCAAGGAATTTAGGGATTTCACCATCTACGGTCCGTAATATCATCAAAAGGTTCAGAGAATCTGGAGAAATCACTGCACGTAAGCAGCTAAGCCCGTGACCTTCGATACCTCAGGCTGTACTGCATCAACAAGCGACATCAGTGTGTAAAGGATATCACCACATGGGCTCAGGAACACTTCAGAAACCCACTGTCAGTAACTACAGTTGGTCGCTACATCTGTAAGTGCAAGTTAAAACTCTCCTATGCAAGGCGAAAACCGTTTATCAACAACACCCAGAAACGCTGTGCCTGAGCTCATCTAAGATGGACTGATACAAAGTGGAAAAGTGTTCTGTGGTCTGACGAGTCCACATTTCAAATTGTTTTTGGAAACTGTGGACGTCGTGTCCTCCGGACCAAAGAGGAAAAGAACCATCCGGATTGTTATAGGCGCAAAGTGTAAAAGCCAGCATGTGTGATGGTATGGGGGTGTATTAGTGCCCAAGACATGGGTAACTTACACATCTGTGAAGGCGCCATTAATGCTGAAAGGTACATACAGGTTTCGGAGCAACATATGTTGCCATCCAAGCAGCGTTACCATGGACGCCCCTGCTTATTTCCACAAGTTAATGCCAAGCCACGTGTTACATCAACGTGGCTTCATAGTAAAAGAGTGCGGGTACTAGACTGGCCTGCCTGTAGTCCAGACCTGTCTCCCATTGAAAATGTGTGGCGCATTATGAAGCCTAAAATAGCACAACGGAGACCCCCGGACTGTTGAACAACTTAAGCTGTACATCAAGCAAGAATGGGAAGGAATTCCACCTGAGAAGCTTAAAAAATGTGTCTCCTCCGTTCCCAAACATGTGTTGTTAAAAGGAAAGGCCATGTAACACAGTGGTAAACATGCCCTTTCCCAACTACTTTGGCACGTGTTGCAGCCATGAAATTCAAAGTTAATTATTATTTGCTAAAAATAAATAAAGTTAATGAAAAAAAAAAAAAAAAGTTTATCAGTTTGAACATCAAATATGTTGTCTTTGTAGCATATTCAATTGAATATGGGTTGAAAAGGATTTGCAAATCATTGTATTCCGTTTATATTTACATCTAACACAATTTCCCAACTCATAAGGAAACGGGGTTTGTACATCATTTTACCCATATAGCATGTTAGGAATAATCATCTCTTATCTCACATTTGAACAAAACTGAATGCTTATTGTCATGTTTAGGAGACATTTGTTACATGTAAATGGTAAATGGGTTATACTTGTATAGCGCTTTTCTACCTTCAAGGTACTCAAAGCGCTTTGACAGTATTTCCACATTCACCCATTCACACACACATTCACACACTGATGGCGGGAGCTGCCATGCAAGGCGCTAACCAGGACCCATCAGGAGCAAGGGTGAACTGTCTTGCTCAAGGACACAACGGACGTGACGAGGTTGGTAGAATGTGGGGATTGAACCAGGAACCCTCAGGTTGCTGGCACAGCCACTCTCCCAACTGCGCCACACTGTCCCCAAAGCGCTTTGACAACTCCAACTCTTAATTACCGATTCCGATATCAACCGATACCGATATATGGAATTAACACATTATTATGCCTAATTTTGTTGTGATGCCCCGCTGGATGCATTAAACAATGTAACAAGGTTTTCCAAAATAAATCAACTCAAGTTATGGAAAAAAATGCCAACATGGCACTGCCATATTTATTATTGAAGTCACAAAGTGCATTATTTGTTTTAACATGCCTCAAAACAGCAGCTTGGAATTTGGGACATGCTCTCCCTGAGAGAGCATGAGGAGGTTGAGGTGGGCAGGGTTGGGGGTGGGGGGCGTGGTTTAGTTGGGAGGGTTCGGGGGTAGCGGGGGGTGTATATTGTAGCGTCCCGGAAGAGTTACTGCTGCAAGGGGTTCTGGGTATTTGTTCTGTTGTGTTTATGTTGTGTTACGGTGCGGATGTTCTCCCGAAATGTGTTTGTCATTCTTGTTTGGTGTGGGTTCACAGTGTGGCGCATATTTGTAACAGTGTTGAATTTGTTTATACGGACACCCTCAGTGTGACCTGTATGGCTGTTGACCAAGTATGCATGGCATTCACTTGTGTGTGTGTGAAAAGCCGTAGATATTATGTGACTGGGCCGGCACGCAAAGGCGGTGTCTTTAAGGTTTATTGGCACTCTGTACTTCTCCCTACGTCCGTGTACACACCGGCATTTTAAAAAGTCATTAACTTTACTTTTTGAAACCGATGCTGATAATTTCCCATATTACATTTTAAAGCATTTATCGGCCGATAATATCGGCAGCCCGATATTATCAGACATCTCTAATTTAAGTTAGGGATGTCCGATAATGGCTTTTTGCCGATATCCTATATTCCGATATTGTCCAACTCTTAATTACCGATACTGATATCAACCGATACCGATATATACAGTCGTGGAATCAACACATTATTATGCCTAATTTGGACAACCAGGTATGGTGAAGATAAGGTCCTTTTTTAAAAAAATTATAAAATTAGATAAATAAATTAAAAACATTTTCTTGAATAAAAAAAGAAAGTAAAACAATATAAAAACAGTTACATAGAAACTAGTAATGCATGAAAATGAGTAAAATTAACTGTTAAAGGTTAGTACTATTAGTGGACCAGCAGCACGCACAATCATGTGTGCTTACGGACTGTATCCCTTGCAGACTGTATTGATATATATTGATATATAATGTAGGAACCAGAATATTAATAACAGAAAGAAACAACCATTTTGTGTGAATGAGTGTAAATGGGGGAGGGAGGTTTTATGGGTTGGTGCACTAATTGTAAGTGTATCTTGTGTTTGTTATGTTGATTTAATCATAAAATTAAAATAAAAAAATAAAAAAACGATACCGATAATAAAAAAAAACGATACCAATAATTTCCGATATTACATTTTAACGCATATATCGGCCGATATTATCGGACATCTCTAGTTTTTAGTATAAGTAAATGTAATGCCGAGCTCATATCATTATGTCAAGATAATGGCAGTAGCATTTACTTCATTTAAGAATATTTTTCAACATATTGAGCAAAAAAGTCTCTTTGTTTTCTACCAAGAAAAGTGCACTTGTTATTAGTGAGAATCAGAGGTGTGGACTCGAGTCACATGACTTGGACTCGAGTCAGACTCGAGTCATGAATTTGATGACTTTAGACTCGACTTGACAAAATGTAAAGAGACTTGCAACTCGACTTAGACTTTAACATCAATGACTTGTGACTTCACTTGGACTTGAGCCTTTTGACTTGACATGACTTGCTACTTTCTCCAAAACCCAAAGCTTAAAAAGTTATTTGGGAGCGCTCCGTATCTTTCATTTTGTACGTGTCTGACTGTCTATCAGCGTGTGTGCTGCCTGTCAGCGTGTGTGCTCTCAGTACAACAGCCAATCAAATTAGTTATACGTTGTTTTCATCACACAGCATTCATCCAATCAAATTGCAGGACAACCACCGAACAAGAGTTGTCAAACAATGCGGCAGAGAGAAACAATTATGCCAAAGTTGGTTTCGTTCGGGTATAAAAACTACGACTTGGTCAACAAAAAACGAATTGCGTATGCAAATCACGCAGTTAGAATATTACAGACGGAGACGCAACAACTTCCAACTTCGTTCGACATTTGAAGTTGCCCAAAGAAGGGTAAGTTTTGAATGTAAGATAACGTTTATTGGCTAAGTAACATGACTTTTATTTGCTGTGTAGTTAAATCAGTGAGGCTGTAAACTCACTGCTAACGTTATAACCATAGACATGTTTTATGGGTACGCAGCATCGAGCGCTACTGCCTACTGGCGCAGACGAGACGCGGGGCCGCCATCTTGGAGTGGTGATCCGCTCCACTCAGTGCAATTCATTTGTCAGGAGCAATGAACTGTCAGCGCATTTAATTCATTTTACCTCACTGAATACCACTGATTTTCACGCGGTTTTTTGTCATACGTGTAGCTATGATAACGGACACATGTTTTGGCGTGTTTTATTATTCATAGTTTGCTTAACAGTAATATAATATTCTATACGCTATAAGTGACCAGACGTCCGAGATCAAAACTGGGAATATAATCCCAGAGAAGGGGGAAAAAACAGTAAGCTATTTTTAAATTGAAGAAACAATATGATTAGGTTATATATACATGCGTATATCCTACATAAACAATGTATGAATACATTAGATATCTATATATCTTAGGGACCTATAGACTGTATCTCTGTTGCTGCAGCAGCAGAGAGTTTATTCTGTCTTGACACTTTGTATTGATATTTTGTATTACATTCTTCCCTTAAAGGATCATGTTTACAGTGATTGTTATGTATGTATTTTTTATGTATGTCGCTTTGGATAAAAGCGTCTGCCAAATACTTAAACATATATAAACACCTGAAAGTCTTTATATCAGCTAAAACCACCAATTTGTTTCACTACATTCAGAATAAAACCAAATGCTGTTTTACCCAACAATGTTAGTATTTGAATATTGTTACTTGAAGACTTATTCCTGGTTACAATTATACTGTTAAGAAAGTATGGTCTTATATTTTGCCTAAAATGAGAATGCATCATAATCAGTGGCGGCTGGTGAATTTTGTTTTAGGTGGGGCTGAAAGTTTGTAAACCAAACCCCTGTAGGGGCGTCATCCTCCCCCAGAAGATTTCTTTGTGATTTTCACATACAAATATTGTGAAGTGAAGTGAAGTGAATTACATTTATATAGCGCTTTTTCTCAAGTGACTCAAAGCGCTTTACATTGCGAAACCCAATATCTAAGTTACATTTAAACCAGTGTGGGTGGCACTGGGAGCAGGTGGATGAGGTGTCTTGCCCAAGGACACGACGGCAGTGACTAGGATGGCGGAAGCGGGGATCGAACCGGCAACCCTCAAGTTGCTGGCACGGCCGCTCTACCAACCGAGCTATACCGCCCCTAATATTGAAGATCTTTGCTCCTTCTCAACTCTGTGGTAATATTATTTTCATAAAATACAACCAATAGTATGTTAATGTTTGTTTTTGCAAATGTGTTTATTCTGTAAAGGAATGAGTTAAATGTTTAAAATTGTTTAAACTATTAAAATTACTGTTAATAGTGCTATTATGAATTGCAATGTCAGCACTATTTTTTTTCTTGCAATTTCAAATGCACTTGTTTTAATAAATAAATACAGCGTTTTAGAAGCATACACAATCTGTGTAAAAATATTAGTCTGTGGTTAAAAGGACTTGAAAGGACTCGAAACTCAAAATGCAGGACTCGGGACTCGACTTGAGACTTTCCAGTCTTGACTTTGGACTTGACTCGGGACTTGACTCGAGACTTGAGGGCAAAGACTTGAGACTTACTTGTGACTTGCAAAGCAATGACTTGGTCCCACCTCTGGTGAGAATATACTTATTTTAAGGTATTTTTGGGCTCACTGTGGTTAGCTCATTTTACTTGTTTTGGAAAGTCTTGACAAGCCAAATTTTCTTGTTCTATTGGCAGATAATTATGCTTAGTTCAAATAAAATACCCCTCATTTTTGTATTTTTTTTCCCTGTTTTTGAACACTGACTTTTTGCAGTGTAGGCTTACTAAAAGAAAATAAATAACTTTTTAACAGTCTGACTTCCAGCAATAAAATACAGTACTGTGGGAATTATAATATTACATTTTAAGAATTGTTATGCTTATTTGTATGCTTACCTATCATTTTGTTGAAGGTGTCCAATCCAATATTGTTTCAAACAAGTGATTGTGTGTTGTCACATTGAAAGAGGTTCAACCAGGTGAACACAATTTGCTCCTTAATTAATTTCCTACCACAAGTCTGCCCTCTGCTGGTCAAAAGGTAAACTGCATGCTAAAAAGACAGACAAATACTGTATGTCTGCTTATATACACTCATAATAACACTTTAACGCTGTCATTATTTGACCAATGCAGTGTGGTGATTATTGTGGTTATGGTTTGCAGGGGTGTAGAAGTGCACGCCGACATACTGACAGCTGTTTGTGATAAATGTGACTCGAACGAAACCACACAAGATGAGAGTGAAACCAGACAAGGATGTCATGTCAGGACTGCTAACTGGCAGGGATCAAAATAGCCTCGAGAAGAGTGTGAACTGATATGACCTTTGACCATACTTGCCAACCTTGAGACCTCCAAATTCGGGAGATTTGGGGGGGGGGGAGTATATTTATAGCTAGAATTCACTGAAATTCAAGTATTTCTTATATATATATATATATATATATATATATATATACAAACCCCGTTTCCATATGAGTTGGGAAATTGTGTTAGATGTAAATATAAACGGAATACAATGATTTGCAAATCCTTTTCAACCCATATTCAATTGAATATGCTACAAAGACAACATATTTGATGTTCAAACTGATAAACTTTTTTTTTTTTTTGCAAATAATCATTAACTTTAGAATTTGATGACAGCAACACGTGACAAATAAGTTGGGAAAGGTGGCAAAAAAAATAGAGATCAAGTTGAGGAATGCTCATCAAACACTTATTTGGAACATCCCACAGGTGAACAGGTTAATTGGGAACAGGTGGATCCCTCAGGCTGTACTGCATCAACAAGCGACATCAGTGTGTAAAGGATATCACCACATGGGCTCAGGAACACTTCAGAAACCCACTGTCAGTAACTACAGTTGGTCGCTACATCTGTAAGTGCAAGTTAAAACTCTCCTATGCAAGGCGAAAACCGTTTATCAACAACACCCAGAAACGCCGCTGGCTTCACTGGGCCTGAGCTCATCTAAGATGGACTGATACAAAGTTGAAAAGTGTTCTGTGGTCTGACGAGTCCACATTTCAAATTGTTTTTGGAAACTGTGGACGTCGTGTCCTCCGGACCAAAGAGGAAAAGAACCATCCGGATTGTTATAGGCAAGTTGAGGAATGTTCATCAAACACTTATTTGGAACATCCCACAGGTGAACAGGCAAATTGGGAACAGGTGGGTGCCATGATTGGGTATAAAAGTAGATTCCATGAAATGCTCAGTCATTCACAAACAAGGATGGGGCGAGGGTCACCACTTTGTCAACAAATGCGTGCGCAAATTGTTGAACAGTTTAAGAAAAACCTTTCTCAACCAGCTATTGCAAGGAATTTAGGGATTTCACCATCTACGGTCCGTAATATCATCAAAGGGTTCAGAGAATCTGGAGAGATCACTGCACGTAACATTGAATGCCCGTGACCTTGGATCCCTCAGGCGGTCCTGCATCAAAAAGCGACATCAGTGTGTAAAGGATATCACCACATGTATTCAGGAACGTGTGTGTCAGGAACAGATGTCTGCAAAAAAGTGATAGCATATCATATTGTAGGTGTTTACACTTTGTGTTTATTCGTATTTTGCTATTTGTTACATTTTTGTTGTGTTTTGCTTGATTGTAAAAGACACACAACTATGGAGGAGCTGGTCTGAGATGTAAAAGAGGAGCGACGTTCATCCATCCATCCATCCATTTCCTACCGCTTGTCCCGTTCGGGGTTGCGGGGTGCGCTGGAGCCTGTCTCAGCTCCTTCGGGCGGAAGGCATGGTACACCCTGGACAAGTCGCCACCTCATCGCAGGGCCAACACAGATAGACAACATTCACACACTAGGGACCATTTAGTGTTGCCAATCAACCTATTCCCAGGTGCATGTCTTTGGAGGTGGGAGGGGCCTATCCCCAGGTGCATGTCGTTGGAGGTGGGAGGAGCCTATCCCCAGGTGCATGTCTTTGGAGGTGGGAGGAGCCTATCCCCAGGTGCATGTCTTTGGAGGTGGGAGGGGCCTATCCCCAGGTGCATGTCTTTGGAGGTGGGAGGAGCCTATCCCCAGGTGCATGTCTTTGGAGGTGGGAGGGGCCTATCCCCAAGTGCATGTCTTTGGAGGTGGGAGGAAGCCGGAGTACCCGGAAGGGAACCCACGCAGTCACGGGGAGAACATGCAAACTCCACACTGAAAGATCCCGAACCCGGGATGAACCCAGGACCTTCGTATTGTGAGGCACACGCACTAACCCCTGTTCCACCGTGCCGTCCATATGTGGTTAATATTCAGTGTTTTATTGTTCATAGTTAATATTGTAAATCCCACTTTTTTTTACTTTAATGTACATTTTGGGTGTCCCATTCAGTAAAAAACTGTAAAATTCCATTCCGGTTTTTTGAGGTGATCCGTAATAATTTTTTTAGAATTCTATAGGACATTTTATTAGTGTTCCTGGAAAAAAGGGACCAAACACACATACTGTACAGCAGATGTTTACAGCTAAATGTGTATATATCATTTATACACACATACACTTTGGCCCCCCCAGACACATTTTTTCTCTCAATGTGGCCTCCGAGTCAAAATATTTGCCCAGCTCTGCTATAGATAAACTTCAGAGCAATCCATCGATATACAGTTTTTTAATTTCTTTTTATGCTCTATGCCTTTTTTTGTCAAAGAAAATCTGCTTTTTATGGCAAAAACACAAACTATGCATTACCTGATATGTTTGTAGCCACATTAACATAACTCCTATGTCTATACCAACTCACCAACATGGCTTATATTACATTTAATATTATATATGTGAATGTTGTCTGTCTGTGTAGTCCAGGGTGGACCCCGCCCCCTACTCTGTGGTACTCTGGCGGCGCCGAGTGGTTGAAAGGTGCAATTACACCTCTGATGGGCTTTGCACGTATTTCAACGGGAAATGCTTGCATTTATTTGGTTTTCACGGGGAAAAAAAGCGATATAAAATAACAGGTTTACAGTATATCTAAAATGAAAAGGAGTCAGTGGGGGACAAAAAGGCTCAGAGGAAACTCCAAAGTATACTTAATCAATAGCTCGTGCTAAAAAATATTAACTAACATTGCACATTTTAAAGATGACATTTTTTACAACTTCTGTCATGCAACACGCGGTTGCATGACGTCATCTTCAAAGGCAATAAAAAAAAGGGTTCTCCAAGGGTTAAAGTCTTATCTTTATTTTTTATTTTTTTTATTGGTTGTCTTATTTAGTCAGGGGAAAATAGATAACTGATAACTAAGACAACAATTGTTAGTCATTAACACGGATATCAGCAACTATTTTGTTATATCGTCCTATAAAGGGGACACTATTAAAGAATATACAAACCCCGTTTCCATATGAGTTGGGAAATTGTGTTAGATGTAAATATAAACGGAATACAATGATTTGCAAATCCTTTTCAACCCATATTCAGTTGAATATGCTACAAAGACAACATATTTGATGTTCAAACTGATAAACTTTTTTTTTTTTTTGCAAATAATCATTAACTTTAGAATTTGATGCCAGCAACACGTGACAATCAATAAATACTGATAAAGTTGAGGAATGCTCATCAAACACTTATTTGGAACATCCAACAGGTGAACAGGCACATTGGGAACAGGTGGGTGCCATGATTGGGTATAAAAGTAGATTCCATGAAATGCTCAGTCATTCACAAACAAGGATGGGGCGAGGGTCACCACTTTGTCAAAAAATGCGTGAGCAAATTGTTGAACAGTTTAAGAAAAACCTTTCTCAACCAGCTATTGCAAGGAATTTAGGGATTTCACCATCTACGGTCCGTAAAATCATCAAAGGGTTCAGAGAATCTGGAGAAATCACTGCACGTAAGCAGCTAAGCCCGTGACCTCCAATACCTCAGGCTGTACTGCATCAACAAGCGACATCAGTGTGTAAAGGATATCACCACATGGGCTCAGGAACACTTCAGAAACCCACTGTCAGTAACTACAGTTGGTCGCTACATCTGTAAGTGCAAGTTAAAACTTTCCTATGCAAGGCGAAAACCGTTTATCAACAACACCCAGAAACGGCGTCGGCTTCGCTGGGCCTGAGCTCATCTAAGATGGACTGATACAAAGTGGAAAAGTGTTCTGTGGTCTGATGAGTCCACATTTCCAATTGTTTTTGGAAACTGTGGACGTCGTGTCCTCCGGACCAAAGAGGAAAAGAACCATCCGGATTGTTATAGGCGCAAAGTTGAAAAGCCAGCATATTTGATGGTATGGGGGTGTATTAGTGCCCAAGACATGGGTAACTTACACATCTGTGAAGGCACCATTAATGCTGAAAGGTACCTACAGGTTTTGGAGCAACATATGTTGCCATCCAAGCAACGTTACCATGGACGCCCCTGCTTATTTCAGCAAGACAATGCCAAGCCACGTGTTACATCAACATGGCTTCATAGTAAAATAGTGCGGGTACTAGACTGGCCTGCCTGTAGTCCAGACCTGTCTACCATTGAAAATGTGTGGCGCATTATGAAGCTTAAAATACCACAACGGAGACCCCCGGACTGTTGAACAACTTAAGAATGGAAAAGAATTCCACCTGAGAAGCTTCAAAAATGTGTCTCCTCAGTTCCCAAATGTTTACTGAGTGTTGTTTAAAGGAAAGGCCATGTAACACAGTGGTGAACATGCCCTTTCCCAACTACTTTGGCACGTGTTGCAGCCATGAAAGTTAATTATTATTAGCAAAAAATAAATAAAGTTTATCAGTTTGAACATCAAATATGTTGTCTTTGTAGCATATTCAACTGAATATGGGTTGAAAATGATTTGCAAATCATTGTATTCCGTTTATATTTACATCTAACACAATTTCCCAACTCATATGGAAACGGGGTTTGTATTATAAACGCATCATACTGTTAAACATCCGACAGCGTCAATCAAGCGTGCCTGTGTTGGATATCATTAGTGTGAATACCCTTGTATATATTCCGACAACATTTCCACAACACGTGTTAACACATCTGTGGAAATAATATCTAGTTAGAGACAAGCAGCAGCCACGTCCTCGTTAAACAGGAGATGTCAAAGCTAATTAAGAAAAAGGCCCCAGCGTGTTCTGAAGCCTTTCATGAATTACCCTCCCATAGAGCCAGATCCTACGCTGCAAACCGCACAAGTTGCATTGGAACCAGATGGATTCAACAGCCCCCTTCCTTCTATTTGGACGGCTCTGTTGTTGGAAGGACTCGCGGCGGACGTTGCCAAAGCTGGCGGCCGCTCAGCAAAACAAATAGACACAGATGTACTTTTCCATTTTACAGGCTGTTTATGTTGTGCAAATTCCTTCACCCAGAAGAGTTGGATATGTTCTTTCATGTTTTAGTGGCTCCGGGTGACCGCGGCCCTTTTGTGGAGAGTGCACTTTTCCGATACTAATGACATGCAGTCACACAAAGCTCTGGCAGCCGTCCGCCACTTGGATTTGGTGCCCAATCTCTAATTAGTCCGCCGCTAACTCTTAGTCCGGGGAAACATTCGCCACCATATGAAAGGCTGGCACTTTTTCACCTCAAATGAGGCCAAGGCAGACGTGTTTGCTGTTAAGGAACCATACAGTCAATCAATCTAAGTTGACTTATATAGCCCTAAATCACGAGTGTCTCAAAGGGCTGCACAAGCCACAACGACATCCTCGGCTCGGATCCCACATCAGGGCAAGGAAAAACTCAACCCAATGGGATGACAGTGAGAAACCTTGGAGGGGACCGCAGATGTGTTAACAACGCAATTAGCTACCTGCTGCCACCTACTGATATGGAAGAGTATAACATGGTTACTCTGCCGGGATGTAGACCATACTTGCCAACCCTCCCGTTTTTAGCGGGAGACTCCCGGTATTCAGCGCCTCTCCCGACAACCTCCCGGCAGAAATGTTCTCCCGACAAACTCCCGGTATTCAGCCGGAGCTGGAGGCCACGCCCCCTCCAGCTCAATGCGGACCTGAGTGGGGACAGCCTGTTCTCACGTCCGCTTTTCCACAATATATACAGCTTGCCTGCCCAATGACGTCATAACATCTAGGGCTTTTAGAGAGTAGAGTGCACAACGGCGCACACAACAAGGAGACGAAGCAGAAGAACGAGGAAGTTACAGACATGGCGACGCCGTCGACGAGCAAGATGAAGAAATACGCTTGCAAGTTCCAAAACGAATGAAAACAAGAATTTCAGTTCATCCAGGACAGTTCGAAGGGGAAGGGGTATGCATGTTGCCTGTACATTTTGTAAAACAGACTTCTCCATTGAACACGGGGGCCGAAATGATATACTCAGACATGAACGGAGAAGTTAAACAGGACAAGGCTGCCATCTACTGGATAGCCCCCGGAACACTAAAATTCAAGTATTTATTTTATTTATATGTATAATAAAATATATATATATATATATATATATATATATATATATATATATATATATATATAGCTAGAATTCACTGAAAGTCAAGTATAATAAAATAAATATATATAAATATATATATATAAATATATATATATATATATATATATATATATATATATATATATATATATATATATATATATATATATATATATATACATATATATATATATATGAAATACTTGAGTTGGTGAATTCTAGCTGTAAATATACTCTCCTCTTAACCACGCCCCCCCCCCCCCCCCCCCCCCACCAGACTGTGGTTGAAAAACACTGCTCTAAGCATCATGGTCATGTTTAGAGTGAAATGCTGACATCTAGTGGCTGCTTCAAATCACAACATCAACCCTCGCCACATCGCGCTTCAAATTATGGATTGGAAATATTATACGCATATATATATATATATATATATATATATATATATATATATATATATATATATATATATATATATATATATATATATATATATATATATATATATATATATATATATATATATATATATATATACATACACTACCGTTCAAAAGTTTGGGATCACCCAAACAATTTTGTGGAATAGCCTTCATTTCTAAGAACAAGAATAGACTGTCGAGTTTCAGATGAAAGTTCTCTTTTTCTGGCCATTTTGAGCATTTAATTGACCCCACAAATGTGATGCTCCAGAAACTCAATCTGCTCAAAGGAAGGTCAGTTTTGTAGCTTCTGTAACGAGCTAAACTGCTTTCAGATGTGTGAACATGATTGCACAAGGGTTTTCTAATCATCAATTAGCCTTCTGAGCCAATGAGCAAACACATTGTACCATTAGAACACTGGAGTGATAGTTGCTGGAAATGGGCCTCTATACACCTATGTAGATATTGCACCAAAAACCAGACATTTGCAGCTAGAATAGTCATTTACCACATTAGCAATGTATAGAGTGTATTTCTTTAAAGTTAAGACTAGTTTAAAGTTATCTTCATTGAAAAGTACAGTGCTTTTCCTTCAAAAATAAGGACATTTCAATGTGACCCCAAACTTTTGAACGGTAGTGTACACATACATATACATATATATATATATATATATATATATATATATATATATATATATATATATATATATATATATATATATATATATATATATATATATATATATATATATATATAGAAAGTCACATTTTCGTGGCTTGATCAGATGCAAAAAAATAAAAAAATTTAAAAATAAAAAGTCACAAAAAAAAGCAAGTAAACCGTGACAAAACCATATCAAAAGTGACATAAAATGGTAGTGTGGGAACAATACAAAAAATAATAACAATAAAAAAGGAATAAAACGACAAAAAAGATACGACAATTATTTAAATTTTTGTTTTTTTTCCCTTAATCTTCCCTCTTTTTTTTCCACTCTTCTTCTTTCCTTTATTCACCTCACTTTCCTGAGAAAAAAAATGCAATATATGTCAGTAAAGGCTTCCAGGCTAGTTCCCATTTATTCATATTTGTAGAGTTTATTAATCTTATTTTTTCCAAGAGTCGTAACGTTCACAAGTTCAGTTAACCAGTTCCTGAAGTTGGACGCAGATGGGCTTTTACACTCGTTGAGAATGAGTCTTTTGGCCAAAATATTGGATTTTTTAATGCATATTTTACAACATTTTTGCCCTCAATTGGGTATTTCTAAGCATGAAAATGGCTTAATGACATAAACATATCAATACTACATTAGTATTGGCCACTGGATGAGACTATTAGTATTGTCAGCCTCAGCTAGCATTATTATATTGGACTAAAAGAGTGTAAAGGTGACTAAATGGTGTTATTTAGAATAGAATAGAATAGAGAGTACATTATTGATCCCTGGGGGAAATTCAGCACCACAGTTGGCTCACAATAAACAATAAACACTTCGATATTTTTTTACATGTGAATAATATAAATACAGTCTATTATACAGCATTATTCACATGTGAATAATATAATATAATCCATGTTTAGTGTTAGAATAATTGTATCTAAGTTATCACAAATCTTTGTGTTACATTGAGCTCCCGGCGAGAAGACAAAAGCTGTCTTTAATCCTACCAAGCAAAAAAGGCTTGTAAAACTCCACTGTGTATGATGGGAAGCAACATGAAGGTGTCCTGTTTCTTTCATGTATTGTAATCAACACAAAGATATTGTCTTGACCCAAGAACGACAAAAGCGAAGAGGAAGCAGGACCAGACTCCCCTCCAGGCACCGCTTCTTTGAACAGTTTTACGACCTTTTTGTTTTGCACTGTTCTGTAACCAAAGGCGATGGCTGTTTATGACCCATGTCCCATAGAAACAGCTGTCGCCATGTAATCAGGGAAAGTCCAAATAAAAGAGGCGGCGTACAATCTTTCGCCAGAGCGTGGTGAGACACTGTGCAAGGGTACAGTGTCCAGGCGTTTCTCCTCAATTTGAGCCAAATTTAATTCTGTCTCTGTTTAATTATTTGCTCATTGTCTTGTTTAATAGATGTCATCAGTGTTTGAACCTGACATTTAGAGAGCTCTTGTAATATTGAAATAGTGCTTTTCCCACCTAGGCCTTCAGAGATGACCCACTTCAATGATTACCTCTCAAAATACCATCATTGATGTCACCACATGACCACTGCTGGAGAATTACTATACAGGAACACAATCACACACTTACTGGGCATTGACATTGGGCATGGAAATTGGGGTATTTTCTGGCGCATTTAAAAATCAATTAAAACGCATCAGCAATTAAAACATATTGTAGCGTCCCGGAAAAGTTGGTGCTAATGCTGGGAAGTTGTCCCGTTGTGTTTATGTTGTGTTGCGGTACAAATGTGCCCCTGAAATGTGTTTGTCCTTGTTGTTTACAGTGGTTTCATTATATGGCACATATTTATGACAGTGTCGGAGTTGTTTATACGGTCACCCTTAGTGTGACATGTTGAGCACTCATTTATTTGTGTGTGAATTCGAGAGTTAACAAAATCAATACACTTGGCTATAATCATGCAGAGTATTAACATTTCTTGAAAATCATCAAAAAAAGACATGTAATAACCCGCTCAACGCTCCAGTATCTTATGTGGTACTGTCAAAATTAAAATTGCAAAAAAACATATGAAACGTGAAAAAATAAAGAAATATAATATTTGAACTCACAATTTGTAGAACCCCTTCGACGCTGTATAAGCCAGTGCACTGCAAAAAGTCAGTGTTCAAAAATAATAATAATTAAAAAAAAAGAGGGGTATTGAATTTGAATTTAGCAAAATTATCTGCCAATAGAACGAGAAAATTTGGCTTGTCAAGACTTTCCAAAACAAGTAAAATTAGCTAACCTCAATGAACCCAAAAATAGCTTAAAATAAGTATATTCTCACTAATAGCAAGTGCACTTTTCTTGGTAGAAAAAAAAGAGACCTTTTTGCACAATAAGTTGAAAAATATTCTTAAATGAAGTAAATGCTAGTGCCATTATCTTGACATAATGATATGCGCTCGGCATTACATTTCTTGAAACCAGCAAACTTATACTAAAAACTAATTTATTGTTCTTAAAAGGTGTCACGTGGGTGGGTCGCAGCTGGCTGCGGGGTTGTTCTTCCAACGCAAAAAACGGCTCCGGACGACAGCGTGAAGGTGAGCTTGGATTTATTCAACATAAATCACTCAAACTACCATCAAAAAAGCAAACAATAAAGCAAAAAGGCAAGCGTGCCAAAAACACAAATGAAGCTGCTACTGAAGTGAAGTGAAGTGAATTATATTTATATAGCGCTTTTCTCTAGTGACTCAAAGCGCTTTACATAGTGACACCCAATATCTAAGTTACATTTAAACCAGTGTGGGTGGCACTGGGAGCAGGTGGGGGAAGTGTCTTGCCCAAGGACACAACAGCAGTGACTAGGATGGCGGAAGCGAGGATTGAACCTGCAACTCTCAAGTTGCTGGCACGGCCGCTCTACCAACCGAGCTATATATATATACTGAGCAGAAGCTATGACGTGGACTATGAAAACTTACTTGTTCAGCAAGGGACATGAACCGATGTGACAAAGACAATGAACGCAGAACGAGTGAACAGAAAGAAAGACAATAATAACAGACATGAATAACAACAGGTGCGTGACTCAAAACGTGAAAACAGGTGAAAACTAATGGGTGACCATGGAAACCAAACCAAACAAGGAAGTGCAACCAGGAACTAAAAAGAGTCCAAAAAACAAACACATGGCCAAAACAAAAACATGAACAGACATGACAAATGGAAAGGCAACAAGGCAACCGCTTGTTACTCTCGGGGTCTCCTAGCCGCTCAGGCAAATCATATGGTCTAAAAATGCATTTTTCCATGGATAACATGACATCATCGCGTCAAGTGCGTGCTCTTTCAGTCAATTAGTGCGCATATATACAGCCCAGCCCCCGGCCAACATTTTTTTAATTGTAATTTTGAAGAATTTATCTGAATGTGCATGAACTATTTCTGTTCAAAATTGTTAGAAATGTTAAATATTAACTGTCAGTTTACTGTACTGTGCCAACTGTACTACTATATGAGTACGTCTTTTCTATTGTTTCATTGAAAATAAAACAGCAAAGTCCATTTGGCTGTCATCTGTTTTAATTATGACACAATTGTGTCAAAGTCATGATTTTTTTTTTCATGCTTGAAATAAGAAATTATTACTTTAAAAAAGTCGTTTTATACTTGTGAGTGTTGATGACACAGCTTTGCAACAGTTGATATTCTAGTTTCAAGCATGTTTTACTCAATATAGGTCATCAAATCTCAGCAACAAGCTGTAATATCTTACTGAGATCATTTAGGACCAAAACCCTTAAAACAAGTAAAACACTAACATAACATCTGCTTAGTGAGAGGAATTATTTTATCAGACAGAAAATAAGCAAATATCACCCTTATTTGAGATATTTCATCTTACTTAGATTGCAGTTCTTGCAGTACACAAATATTAAATCTTCACACGGCCGTCAGATTCGCACTCCTCTGACATTTGACTTATTAGGAACACGTTCAGATCAGAGCAAAGTGTGACATTTTCCAGGACCAGCACTGAAGTGTCACGGCCAACAAGCTGAAGTCAGGAGCAGCTAGCGCCATAAAGCACAGCACAGACGCGTGTACAACATGGAGAACTTTTATTAGAAAATGATGAACAAAAATGAAAGTACTAAAAAGTGAAATGTTGAACTTCCTTGTCAAAAGACCAATGATACAAACTAAAAAGGTGGCATTAAAAACATACCAATACAAGGACAGTGCACTTTCCAAATGAAAGAAACTTTTTTCCGGTGTTAGTGTGACGACTCGAGCCGGGACTTCCTTCATGATCCTCAGACGGCTTTGCGGTGATACTCGGGCGGGGCCACCTCGTAGTCGCTGGCGTTGAAGAGCGCGGCGGAGTTCTTGACCAGATACCTGCAACAAAGTGGCACGTGTCACGTGACCTCTTCTTCCACAGCTGAAATGTGTGCGGACGCTCACTTGAGGAAGTCTTGCAGGTACGTGAGCAGCAGTGCCAGGCTCTTCTCATCCAGGGGAGTGTAAGCCAGCATGGCTCCGATTCGCACTTGGAAGACCAAAGAGGCACACCTTTACTAGACAGTGGAATGTGACCTCTGACCCACTCTACAACTCGTTTACTCTCTTCTGTACTAGAACATATACTCAACTACAAAACCCAAAACCAGTGAAGTTGGCATGTTGTGTAAATGGTACAAACCCCGTTTCCATATGAGTTGGGAAATTGTGTTAGATGTAAATATAAACGGAATACAATGATTTGCAAATCCTTTTCAACCCATATTCAGTTGAATATGCTACAAAGACAACATATTTGATGTTCAAACTCATAAACCTTTTTTTTTTGCAAATAATCATTAACTTTAGAATTTGATGCCAGCAACACGTGACAAAGAAGTTGAGGAAAATGGCAATAAATACTGATAAAGTTGAGGAATGCTCATCAAACACTTATTTGGAACATCCCACAGGTGTGCAGGCTAATTGGGAACAGGTGGGTGCCATGATTGGGTATAAAAGCAGCTTCCATGAAATGCTCAGTCATTCACAAACAAGGATGGGGCGAGGGTCACCACTTTGTCAACAAATGCGTGAGTAAATTGTCCGAACAGTTTAAGAACAACATTTCTCAACCAGCTATTGCAAGGAATTTAGGGATTTCACCATCTACGCTCCGTAATATCATCAAAAGGTTCAGAGAATCTGGAGAAATCACTGCACGTAAGCGATGATATTACGGACCTTCGATCTCTCAGGCGGTACTGCATCAAAAACCGACAGTGTGTAAAGGATATCACCACATGGGCTCAGGAACACTTCAGAAAACAACTGTCAGTAACTACAGTTGGTCGCTACATCTGTAAGTGCAAGTTAAAACTCTACTATGCAAAGCCAAAGCCATTTATCAACAACACCCAGAAACGCAGCCGGCTTCGCTGGGCCTGAGCTCATCTAAGATGGACTGATGCAAAGTGGAAAAGTGTTCCGTAGTCTGACGAGTCCACATTTCAAATTGTTTTTGGAAACTGTGGACGTCGTGTCCTTTGGAACAAAGAGGACAAAAACCATCTAAAATGTTCTAGGCGCAAAGTGTAAAAGCCAGCATGTGTGATGGTATGGGGGTGTATTAGTGCCCAAGACATGGGTAACTTACACATCTGTGAAGGCACCATTAATGCTGAAAGGTACATACAGGTTTTGGAGCAACATATGTTGCCATCCAAGCAACGTTACCATGGACGCCCCTGCTTATTTCAGGAAGACAATGCCAAGCCACGTGTTACATCAACGTGGCTTCATAGTAAAAGAGTGCGGGTACTAGACTGACCTGCCTGTAGTCCAGACCTGTCTCCCATTGAAAATGTGTGGCACATTATGAATCCTAAAATACCACAACGGAGACCCGCGGACTGTTGAACAACGTATGCTGTACATCAAGCAAGAATGGGAAAGAATTCCACCTGAAAAGCTTCAAAAATGTGTCTTCTCAGTTCCCAAACGTTTACTGAGTGTTGTTAAAAGGAAAGGCCATGTAACACAGTGGTAAAAATGCCCCTGTGACAACTTTTTTTGCAATGTGTGCTGCCATTAAATTCTAAGTTAATGATTATTTGCAAAAAAATAAATAAAGTTTCTAAGTTCGAACATTAAATATTAATTGAATATAAGTTAAAAATTATTTGCAAATCATTGTATTCTGTTTTTATTTACGATTTGCACAATGTGCCGACTTCACTGGTTTTGGACTTACAAGTACTTTGTAAGAACAGTGAGATAAAAGTGCTTCATTAATGGAGCACTAACAGGTGAGGTTAAATGGGAGCTGCGCTTTTATTTTAGACTTTCATCATCCACAATCCGTTTGTGAGACAAGAACACATGCCTATCTTTTTTATATACTATTTTCATTAGTAAAAAAACTGCTACTAAAGGGCGGCTAACAATGCAGGTAATGGAGATTTGATCTATTCTGCCTTTAATGCACTCAAACCATCCAACAACGGTGTATACACATGATGTAAGTATTTATGTAATGTAGTCATATTCATGATATCATGTAATATTTACAGTATTTTGGTCCTTTTAAGCATTACCGTAACTGCTTTCCTGGGTGCATTGATTTCACAAAGCACCTAGCAACTGCAGCGTTTGTTGCAATGTGCTTTGTGAAATGACAACAACAACGTAGAGAGCACTTTCTGCATTTGCTACCACTAATGGCAGACTGAGAGCTTCGGAGCGTTATCATGTAGCATTATTTATTAACGTTTCAAATTAAAACATATGCCGACTGATGGGATGTTTCGTGAGATGGGGAATTCAGAATAATCCTCACTGCTCAGGTACATAATGCTTCCGAGTCCTGTGTGCAATTTTTACTGTTCCCCCCACAGTCTGAATGCTTCTGTATATATTAGGGGTGTAACGGTACGTGTATTTGTATTGATCCGTTTCGGTACGGGGGTTCCGGTTCTGTTCGGAGGAGTTTCCACATGGACATATTAAGTAGCGTAACGCACGTTGTGTAAACAATGCACACCGAGGCACAACACACGGCATGCTAGCAGCTAACGGGCTACGATAGACTGACCATACGTCCTTTTTTCACCGGACATGTCCTCTTTTGTGGAGCGGTCAGGGCGGAGTTTCTTAAATGCCTCAAATGTCCGGCATTTTGAGTTAGCGTTGCGTGTATTTTCAATGTACGTTCAGGGTTAAGAAGGGGTTAAAAACAAAACAAATTGTGCATGCAGGAGCATTGGTGAGGGAGGGGCAGAGACAGAGAGAGCGAGAGAGTTATGATAAATGCGCATGCGTCGCCAGGCTCTGGTTTTTATCCATAGATTTATCACATTTAATTTTTTATTATCTATAGCAGGGGTGTCAAAAGTGTGCCCCGGAGGCCATTTGCCATTCTAAAAATACTATTAAAATAAACAAAAACATAACAAAAGTGAAATAAAAAAGCTTAAAGGTTATATGTAATTTACAAAAAGTTGCAATGTTGACTAATAAAACAAAGCTGTTTTTTTTTCTTTCAAACTGTCATTGCTCAAAACATAATATTGAATCAAAATCAATGTTATTATGAATTATTGACCTATCCAAGGTTCCCATTACTTCACATCAAATATTCCACTAAGAAAAATATTTTTGGGGGAAGATTTCGCAAATTTGGTAAATAAATAACCTAAAAATGTATATTTTGTTGTTTTCTTACTGTACCGAAAATGAACCGAACTGTGACCTCTAAACCGTGGTACGTACCAAACCGAAATGTTTGTGTACAGTTACACCCCTAGTACCGTATTTTTCGGAGTATAAGTCGCTCCGGAGTATAAGTCGCTCCGGCCGAAAATGCATAATAAAGAAGGAAAAAAACATATATAAGTCGCACTGGAGTATAAGTCGCATTTTTTGGGGAAATGTATTTGATAAAAACCAACACCAAGAATAGACATTTGAAAGGCAATTTAAAATAAATAAAGAATAGTGAACAACAGGCTGAATAAGTGTACGTTATATGAGGCATAAATAACCAACTGAGAACGTGCCTGGTATGTTAACGTAACATATTATGGTAAGAGTCATTCAAATAACTATAACATATAGAACATGCTATACGTTTACCAAACAATCTGTCACTCCTAATCGCTAAATCCCATGAAATCTTATACGTCTAGTCTCTTACGTGAATGAGATAAATAATATTATTTGATATTTTACGCTAATGTGTTAATAATTTCACACATAAGTCGCTCCTGAGTATAAGTCGCACCCCCGGCCAAACTATGAAAAAAACTGCGACCTACAGTCCGAAAAATACGGTACACTGCAAAAAGTCAGTGTTCAAAAACAAGAAAAAAAATACAAAAATGATGGGTATTTTATTTGAATTAAGCAAAATTATCTGCCAATAGAACAAGAAAATTCAGCTTGTCAAGACTTTCCAAAACAAGTAAAATTAGCTAACCTCAATTAACCCAAAAATACCTTAAAATAAGTATATTCTCACTAATAACAAGTGCACTTTTCTTGGTAGAAAAACAAAAAGACCCCTTTTTGCTCAATATGTTGAAAAATATTCTTAAATGAAGTAAATGCTAGTGCTATTATCTTGACATAATGATATGCACTCTGCATCATGATTAAGAAATGATTACTTTAAAAAAGTAGTTTTATACTTGTGAGTGTTGACACAGCTTTGCAACAGTTGATATTCTAGTTTCAAGCATGTTTTACTCAATATACTGTAGGTCATCAAATCTCAGCAACAAGCTGTAATATCTTACTGAGATCATTTAGGACCAAAACACTTAAAACAAGTAAAACACTCTAACAGAAAATCTGCTTAGTGAGAAGAATTATCTTAGACAAAAAATAAGCAAATATCACCCTTATTTGAGATATTTCATCTTACTTAGATTTCAGTTTTTGCAGTGTAGGCGTATATCAGCAATCGTCACACACACACACGTCAACCAGTAAAAATTCGGAGGGGGCGGGTCATGGCAGAAGTGCATTGTGAAAAAAAAGATGCTACCTGCTACTACTTCCGTACCTATGAAAATGTATCATTTCAACATTGGCAGTAACTTATAAAAACTGAGAAGGGCTTTAAGGCAGTCCTGTGGGAGCAGTGGATGATGGATGGAGAGCACAGCTTCACGGCAACCGGGAGAATGCGCCATGCAACTTTTCTGGATGTCATTGGGTGGATGGACAAAGCATGGGCTTCAGTGACAACCGAAACCATCCTGTCCGGATTCAGAAAGGCTGGAATGATTGGAACTGCAACTGACGATGACTCTGACGTAAGCGACGTACCGTTAGAAGAGGAAGCAGCGCATTGTCTACCTTTGGAGTTGGCAGAGTTGTTCAGAAGCGACACAGAGGAAGAAAATTTCATGGGATTTAGCGATTAGGAGTGACAGATTGTTTGGTAAACGTATAGCGTGTTCTATATGTTATAGTTATTTGAATGACTATTACCATAATATGTTATGTTAACATACCAGGCACGTTCTCAGTTGGTTATTTATGCCTCATATAACGTACACTTATTCAGCCTGTTGTTCACTATTCTTTATTTATTTTAAATTGCCTTTCAAATGTCTATTCTTGGTGTTGGCTTTTATCAAATAAATTTCCCCCAAAAATGCGACTTATACTCTAGTGCGACTTATGTATGTTTTTTCCTTCTTTATTATACTCCGGAGCGATTTATAATCCGAAAAAAACGGTATGCAAAATACTTGAATGACTTAATGCTTTTTGATGCCCCGCGAAAACCCTGATACATATATTAAGGCTGTCACAATAATGAGTTGACTCATGTGATTAGTCACAAAAAACATGATCGCATTACTGATGTACACACTTAGAATAATCATGCAATTTATTTTGACTATAAAAGCTCTTTTACCTTAACCGCTTACAGCCAGTGATCACATCAACGCACACGTCAGTACAAAAATGAGTGAGGAGACTGACTGGTGTGCTCGCTGGCAAATTTCACTCCAAAATACACCCTGAAAGAACTTTAGAAAAAACGGTTATAAGGTTTTGTGCAAATAAATGACATGCATCCAAGTAAAACGTTTAAAAACGTTCCTGGATGACATTCTGACAATAAAATTGCATTTTATTTATGCAGGCGATTAATCACCTGTGATTGATCATTAATAACCCAAATTCCAAAATCTGATTTAGAAAAAATCATCATTTGACAGCCCTAATATACACATAGTGGCACACAACTGCTTACAGTTAACACAATCTTGTGCATGAGAGTTTTACCAAAGAGCCTTAGCAAATGGGGGGCACCGTAGATCTGTGACATGGATGTGTCTGGATGGTTGGCCAGGATGTCTGCGTACTGCGGCCTCTCAAATTTGTAGAGTAGTTGCGTCCCAAGCATGACGTTGAAATATTCCCGCACGCCGGCAACAACCTCGCTGACAGCAAACTCCCTGAGAAAAGAACACCAAAGAATTGTGAGAATTCCAATAGCACATAAGACAAAAAACAAAAAATAATAATTTTATATATATATATATATATATATGTGTGTGTGTATGTGTGTGTGTGTAGCTCAAGTAGAAAATGTTATGTGCATATGAAAGCAACACAAGCATTATAACCAAAGTAATATGGCAGAAACAAAATGATAACATAAGTAAACAAGACTAATGTGAAAATTGTGCAAGGTGGCACCTTATGGACATAAAACGTAACTGCACTTTTTGTCCATATAGATCAGACCTGGGCATTCTGCGGCCTGCGGGCCACATCCGGCCCTTTGTGAGTCCCTGCCCGGCCCGCGTGAGGCCAATCATAAATTACAAAATACATTTTAAAAAGTATCTATGTCGAGTGTGCAATACAACGGTGCTGCTTTTGTTTTGAAAAGCGTTATTTGTATTACTTCCGTGTGGACGTATGCGCGTGCGTGATTGTGAGTGAATGTGAACAGCAGCAATCACAAATTACAAAATAAAGTTGAAAAAACATCAATGTCATGCGTGCAATACAACTGTGCTGCTTTTATTTTGAAAAGTGTTATTTATGGGCGTATGTCCGTGTGTAAACTGTGAGTGAAGGTGCACAGCGACAAGTGATGCACGGTTTACTCCCGAGACGCTAAAAAGAGAAAAGTTGATGACGAATGGCGTGTTTTCAACAAGACATGGACTGCCAAGCAACGTTCCCTCTAAGGTGCGTGCCTGCGCAATTGCGCACTGCTCAAGCGTCTTCTGCGCACAGCAAATATATGCCGCGCACCAAATCAAATCCCATCTGAATTCTAAACAAAATAAACACATTTATTCTGTGTAATTTTGCAATGCAACTCTGAGTGACAGTGACAACAAGCGGCCCTAACGGTGTTCGTCAACACCGTTCAATTGAACACCGTTCAATTATTGTAACGTCTATCGAGATGCTTCGAGGATAGGAATTATATCGATCACTTTATTGAGCAAAACTGTTTATATTCGGCCATAACCACACCAAAAACATGAGTAAAACACTTCTATCTCGAAAAACTAGTCATTTTCTGCCGTACAAACCAGGCCAAAACCAACTTGTCATCTGTCACCAACACGCATCGCACTAAACCACTGGTGCGTTTATGGCCACACAAAAAGTTGGACAACTCAAACACCACACAAAGTTACACTATGACTCCTCAGTCATATGTGTGCTTATTTTACTGTCATTTATTATTAATGTTGATTTATTTATATTAATCATGGAATGCTGTTACTAGAGAAAGTTACAGGAATGCACACTTCATCTTATGCTTACATTTCATTGTGCAACATGGGGATGTTTAAGGGGAACTAAATGTGATCTCTGAAAGGGGTACAAATGATTTCCAAAGCAGTGCTTTTGGTATAAAGTTAAGTTAGGTTAAATGAAAGTATCATTATTATTTATTAATTATTATTATTATTTATCTTACGGTATATATCAAAAATAATATTGAGCAAAATTTTATTGAAATATTGTCGATGTGGCCCTCCAGCAGTGCTCGGGTTGCTCATGCGGCCCCCGGTAAAAATTAATTGCCCACCCCTGATATACGGTAGATAAAAGTAGTGTTCATATATGAGGTCTAGTCTTACACATAAGACTGCACGATTATGGGCAAAATAATTTTTATCAATACTGAAATCACGTTTATTAATCATGATTATTGATTCAGTTGGGAAAAACAGTGTTGGGGTGTGAACGTGACTTCATCATGTAATTTGTATTGCCTAATAAAAAAGCTATAGATAGACGTTATCCATTTATTTAAAGACAAACATTTGTGTTTTTGTTCATTAATAGTATTCAACGTGTCAGCTTTTTCTTATTACATGATGCCTTTACCTCTATTTTTAAATTTCCATTACCGGGACACATCCATTGAGAGTTTGAGCAGAAATCTGTCGTATAGGAATTAACTGTACACATTAAAACAGGGGTGTCAAACTCATTTTAAATCAGGGGCCACATGGAGAAAAACCTAATTCCAAGTGGGCCGGACTGGTAAAATCACAGCACAACAACCTAAAAATAAAGACAACTTCAGATTGTTTTCTTTGTTTAAAAATAGAACAAGCACATTCTGAAATTGTACAAATCATAATGTTGTTGGGGTTTTTTTTGCGGTTAATAGTATTCTATTTTTATTTGTCGTTATTTATATTTTCTAAATAAATTGTGTGATAATGTTCATCAGTCAACTCATTGGTGTTAATTTTCAATCCATCAAGATAAAAAAAAATGATATCAAAATCAAGTTACAGTATGTTATTTATGTATTTTCATCATTTTCCTCGACTGATGTACTGACATCACGTGGTTTATTTTGTACATATGTAGCATCGTCTACAAAGATACAAAGAATTGCTATTGCGACATCCAGTGGACACATTTAGAACAGCAGTTTCTTTCATTCATTATACTTAGCAAACTCATCCCGCGGGCCTGATAAAACCTGTTTGTGGGCCTGATCCAGCCCCCGGGCCGTAAGTTTGACACACCTGCCTTAAAATATTAACAAAATGCTATTTCACATGAATGGTTATTAAAGTAATAACTTTGTGGAATGGGAAAAAACAAGTAATGACAAAAAAACACGGTGTTTACTTTTTGATTGCAATATAAAACTCAAGGCAGTTTGGCTAATGAAAGTAAAGTCCAATAAACAACCTTTGTTCTTCTCTAACAAAACATCCTAGTGGTTCAGTGCAACAGCTTGGCCACCAAAAATAAACAGGAGTGATACCTCTCACATCAAATACACAATCTTTGTACCTCACTGACAACACAACCTGTGTTGAATTTGATGAAATGACATAACATTATAGCTAGTATTGATGTTATTTGAACACTGATACAGTTTGCAGTTAAATAAAGGATGAGTGAGCATCCCATTAAACAAACTAAAGACTTTATTAACAAGTTGTGGCAATGTTACCGAAACATCGCCTGCTGCATGGTAGCTCTCAGTCCCAGTAGCTGACGGAAGGACGCTAGTTGCACTTTCAAAATGAAACTGCTGTTAACGTGTGTTGTTCTCCAATGAACACTTTACGACAGTTCTATGTTTCCCTTTACGGCTATTCATGCTGGAGGCGGGGCAGTGGGGGCTGCTGGGATATGGCATATGATGGAGGGAACTATGTTGACATGGGGGCTGCCTCAGTGTCGGAATAAAACTCAATATACTTAATATACGTTGTGTCTACTAAGTCTATATCAACATTGGTAGCAGAGGATGGTTTGAAGATGGCTGCGAACTACAGAGTACCGCCGAAGTTTGACGAAACCAGGCCGTATGAATGTTGGAAAAATGAAGTTAACATATGGGCACGAGTTACCGAACTCGACAAGAAGAAGCAGGCGCTTGCTGTGGCTTTGGGTCTGGAAGGACGAGCCAAGGATATCGCTATGGAGATACCAGCAGACGACTTGGACAAAGACACTGGTATGGCGACATTACTAGCAAAACTGGACGGTGTGTTTCAGCAAGAAGAAAAGGACCGCGCGTACGAAGCGTATTCCCAGTTTGATCGTTTAATGAAAGACAGTTCCGTTTCAATGGCAGACTACATAATTGACTTTGAGCAGCGATACAATCGAATTAAAAAGTACGACATGGCGCTTCCAGATGCTGTGTTAGCCTTCAAGTTGTTGGACACGGCCTGCCTCGATGAGAAAAACAGACAACTTGCACTAACGGCGTGCCCCGACCTAAAGTTTGCGTCCATGAAGTCGGCACTCAAGCGGATTTTTGGAGCGAAAACGGCGCCAGGTTTGTCGCACGGGATTCAACTAAACCAAGATGCAGCTTTCTTCACTGAACAACGACAAGGACAGGGAAGACGGAACACGTTTCAACAGAAGAGTGAAAGGACACCGTTGCCGGGCACCAACCCATTGGATAAGTTCGGTAAGCGTTCAAGATGTGCCGTTTGTCAAAGCACATTTCATTGGGCCAAGGACTGTCCTTACAAGAAGAACGAACAAGTAAGACTAACAGAAGACGAAAATGTAGAAGAAGTTAACATAACGTTGTTGACAAATGACCCTATGTCTGACGCTGAGATTTTCATAACTGAATCCCTGGGATCAGCCATCATAGACACGGCATGCACTCGTACAGTATGTGGGGAGAAATGGCTTGACAGTTATGTTAGTTGTCTCAGTCAAGAGCAGACAGACAAAATGATGAGGACAGAAAACACCAGTTCAAGACCATTTCGTTTTGGAGATGGCAACTTAGTATATTCCACCAGAAAAGTGAAACTACCTGCCAAAATAGGACAAACAAAATGTCACATTGAGACAGAAGTGGTCAACGCTGACATTCCACTGCTGCTGAGTAAGTCCTCACTGAAGAAGGCAGGAACTGTTTTAGATATGGAGAATGACAGAGCAGTGATGTTTAAACAGCAGATTCCTCTTGAGTTCACCAGCTCAGGACACTACTGTGTGGACATAAGAGACAAAAACAGCACAACACAGCAAATGAAAGATGACGTGATACTTGCAGCGACAGCTGAAGATGAAGTCCTGACAGTGACAGAAAACATGTCTTCAGCCGAAAAGCGCAAAATCCTTCTCAAGCTACACAAACAGTTTGGCCACGCATCTGCAGACAGGCTGCAGAGGCTAATTCAAAGCTCGGGTAATAAAGACAAGGACTGCGTCACTATTTTGCAACAAATAGTGCATGATTGTGACATATGTCAGAGATACAGCAAAGTGAAGCCGAGGCCAGCTGTTGGCCTGCCTCTAGCTACAGAATATAATGAGACGGTGGCGGTGGACCTGCATGAGTTGGAGCCAGGAGTGTGGTATCTACATGTGATCGA
Source organism: Entelurus aequoreus (assembly GCF_033978785.1). Lineage (NCBI taxonomy): Eukaryota > Metazoa > Chordata > Actinopteri > Syngnathiformes > Syngnathidae > Entelurus > Entelurus aequoreus. Next base: position 48,948,244 of record NC_084740.1, read on the forward strand.
CCAATTCACCCGGTTCAGTGCAGGAAGCATTGTGAAGACAAAGAAGGCCTCTGAAATGGTCAACGCCCTCATCCACACATGGATAAGTGTTCACGGCCCTCCTCGTATTTTGTACAGCGACAACGGTGGAGAGTTCAATAATGAAGAGTTTCGTGACATGGCCGAAAACTTCAACATCGAGACGAGGACAACAGCAGGATACAGTCCCTGGAGCAACGGGCTGTTGGAGAGACACAATCAGACTCTTACCGACATCCTACTGAAGGTGAGACGGGAAAATGGATGTGACTGGCACACTGCCCTAGACTGGGCTCTTATGGCTAAGAACTGTATGCACAGTGTTCATGGTTATAGCCCACATCAACTGGTATTTGGTCAAAACCCTAACCTTCCCTCTGTATTAATTGATAAACTACCTGCACTCGAAGGCACTACTGTTAGTGCAAGGGTAGGACAACACATATCAGCGTTGCATGCTTCTAGGAAGGCTTTCACTGAAGCTGAATGTTCAGAGAGAATAAGGAGAGCGTTACGTAAGCAGCTCAGATCCACAGATGAAAAATATGAGACAGGAGACAAGGTCTATTACAAACGAGCTGACAGTACAGAGTGGAAGGGACCAGGGATAGTTATTGGTCAGGATGGGGCTGTTGTATTTGTAAGACATGGTGGTATCCTTGTTAGAGTACATCACTTGAGGCTTAATAAGTTACACACAACTGCTCAAAGTGAGGTTCTCGATGACACAAACAGTGAGATAATTGTACAGAATCAAGCAGCAGACAGTGAAAACACAGATGTAGTGAACAGAGCCACAGGTGGCTCATTCAGTACACAAAACACAGATGCTGATAACGAACAGGAAAGTGACAGAGAGTCCAATGCAGGAGAGGGAGCTCATTCGTTAGTGACTCATAATGATGTAATTCAAACTCAAATGGAGCACAATGTCTATAATGATAACCCTGTTATTCCTGTGTCCAGTGTCAAGGTAAAAGCGGGACATACTGTAACCTTTATGAAAAGTGATGAAAGTGTTCTATGTAAAGCAAAAGTCCTAGGTAGAGCAGGCAAAGCCACAGGAGGGTATAAAAATTGGTATAACCTGCAATTTATTGAAAATGATGGGAGTCATGGTCAAAAAGAAGCTGTTGATCTGTCACGTGTGAATAGTCTCAGCATTGAGTCCGATTCAGAAGTCATGGATGCTGATGTACTTATAACAAAAGACATATCATTTGATGAAGCTAAACAAATAGAGATTGAAAACTGGAACAATAATAATGTTTTTGAAGAAGTTGAAGATACAGGCCAAAGATGTGTTTCCACCCGTTGGGTCTGTAGTCTAAAAGAAACTGAGAACGGTATTGTGCCTAAAGCTAGACTTGTAGCCAGGGGTTTTGAAGAGTTCAATATCCAACAGGTGCAAAAAGATTCACCAACCTGTGCTTCTGAATCCCTGAGGTTATTGCTAGCAGTGATTAGCCAAAATCAGTGGAAGGTCCATTCTATGGACATTAAATCTGCCTTTTTGCAAGGCATGGAGTTATCAAGGGACATTCATGTTCACCCCCCCCCAGAAGCAAACAGTAAAGGGGTGCTATGGAAACTTAAGAAATGTGTATATGGTCTTGCTGATGCATCACTTTATTGGTATAATAGAGTGAAAGAAATAATGCTGAGCACAAGTGGTAAAGTGTCACAAGTGGATCCTGCAGTCTTTTATTGGTTGGATGAACAATGCAAAGTTAAAGGGGTACTTGCATGTCATGTGGATGATTTTCTCTGGGCAGGTTCACAAAACTTTGTAACTGATGTGATTCCTCGACTGAAGTGTGCGTTCCGTGTGGGACGTGAGGAACATGATAATTTCTGCTATGTAGGAATGGACATTGCCACTGTAAATGGTGTAATTGAGATGAATCAGCAGGGCTATATTGACAACATGCAACCCATAAACATGCAGCCAGCACGTGCTATACAGAGAGATTCAGCTCTTAGTGAAACGGAAAGAGAGCAGCTGAGATCAAAAATAGGACAAATTCTTTGGGTTGCAAAACAAACTAGACCTGATGTTATGTTTGACGCTTGTATTTTGGCATCTATTCTGAAAAATGCTACTGTGCAGTCCATTCATGATGCAAATAAGGTGATTCGTAAACTTAAAGCAGGAAAGGTTACTCTGAAATTTCAACATTTGGGTAATAATGATGCTTTGAACTTGACTGTCTTCAGTGATGCCTCGCTGGGAAACTTGCCTGATGGAGGTACTCAAGGAGGGACATTGATCACTCTCATGGGGGAAAACGGGAAGTTTTCTCCTCTCTGTTGGCAATCTAAGAGGATCAGGCGTGTGGTGCGGAGCACCCTTGCGGGAGAGACACTCGCTATGTCGGATGGAATAGACAATGCTATTTTCCTTTCTACTCTTTTTTCGGAGCTCACTACTGGGACCACCAAATTAAATGCTCCCACGTTGGTCTGTGTGACTGACAATCACTCTCTTTATGATGCCCTTAAGTCCACTAAACAGGTCACAGAGAAGAGACTTCGGTTGGATATAAGCGGGATCAAGGAGCTCATTCAGAGTAAAACAATCAAAAAGGTGCTCTGGTCAGTGACAAAAGCCCAACTAGCTGACTGTCTGACGAAAAAGGGGGCATCATCCCTAGTGCTCTTGAAAGCACTATGTGAAGGACTGTGGAATCCACCCTAATTGGAATTCACCCTAATTGTTGTTTAAAAAAAAAAAAAAAAAAAAAAAACACAGGCGAGAATGCTGATTGTATTTTGTTATTTTCTTGAATGTTTTTCAATTGCCTTTTCCCTTGTTGCACTTGGCTTTTGTTTTTCTTATTTTAAAGAAAGAAGAGGGAGATTGTTAACGTGTGTTGTTCTCCAATGAACACTTTACGACAGTTCTATGTTTCCCTTTACGGCTATTCATGCTGGAGGCGGGGCAGTGGGGGCTGCTGGGATATGGCATATGATGGAGGGAACTATGTTGACATGGGGGCTGCCTCAGTGTCGGAATAAAACTCAATATACTTAATATACGTTGTGTCTACTAAGTCTATATCAACAACTGCAACATCAAATATTTTTCTCCTCCGACAGCGTTGCGCTCTTAAACGCACACTTAAAGTCCACGGAAGTAGAAGCGTGTGAAATTAAGTGAAACAAAGCGATCGGCTGAAATGTATTTATTTGATTTGATTTGATTTTTATTAAGGATCCCCATGAGCTGGTTGCCACAACAACCCACTAGTCTTCCTGGGGTCCACAAACTCAATACAATTACAAGTAAAAGCACATAATTATAACTACACAATACAGAAAAAGATAAAAAATAAAAGCATCAATGAGAAAACAAGCACACAATTTACAGTCAAAGAATAATAATTACCATATAAATATAACTACACAATACAAAACCAAACAAATCATCAACGAGCAAACTAATTTAAAGACTCAGATAAAATACTACTCTCTTTTTAAAAACCTGTTTACTTTCAATGCCGGTGAGAATTTGAAGCAGGTTATTCCAGAGCGATACAGATCTATAAATAAAAGATTTCCGCAAAGCATTCTTCCTGGGACGAGGGAGTATAAAATGCCCCTCACTGGACGCCCAGGTATTATGATTATGTATAGTGCTACTGAGAACTATTTGGGCCATGAGAAAAGCTGGAGTTTTACTACCGGTTACTGATTTAAACAGTAGAAGAGTATTAGCTGACTAACTGTTCTGCACTGTTAGCCAGGAAAGACAAGCATGCATTTGGTTAACATTGGTTCTTAGTGAACAACCCAGAACCAGCCTTGCTGCCCTATTCTGGACAATCTGGAGCTTACTGATCTCACCACTTGCAGCAGACGCCCAGACTGTAGAACAATATTACAACATTACTAACCGTCTGGAATCTTATCGCGGTTTTTCATTATACCGTTTACCATTGCATACCGTGTGTGTGTGTGTGTGTATATATAAATATATTTTTTTACATTTCAGTGAATTGAAGAAAATGTGTATTTTACTTGCTGTCGGAGGTTCCTCTTGATTTCTTGTAGTTTGCATAATCGTCAAGAACAGTGTCGACATTCTTCTTGGCAGGCAGGTGAAAAAGCTGACAAGGGAAAATAAACACTTTGGTGATACTTGTATGGAAAGGTTGTGTTACATATTGACTTGAGTAAAATACACGCTACTGACTTGTTTTTGCCGTGTTATCAGATCCCAGTCATCTACAAGCCAAGGTTTCAGCTCCTCAGGGATTTTCACTTTAACTTCTACTCTGTTTATAAAAGTCTCCTCCTGCACAAACAATTACATTGCAACAGATGCCATAACACTTGTGCATTACTGCAGTACTACATGCATACAGGAACGCAGTATGGAACAATAGTGAACTTACACTTTCAACAGTTGGGTCAACACGAGCCCTCTTCTTCCGAGGAGGGTGGGTTGGGTCTACTCCTCCTGAGCTTGGTCCTTCTCCTGGACCAGGAGCTAGAACACAAGCAAACATTAGAACCTTTTTAAGTCCAACAACGTTTTAGAAAAAAGTCCATCTTTAAGGTTGAAAAACCCAGGACCCAAACTGCCATTACCCAAGACCTCCTTTTGCGATGTAGCGATGAAAAACGAAAGACATTAAGACTTAGACTTCCTTTTTATTGTCATTCAAATTTGAACTTTACAATACAGATAAGAACGAAATTTTGTTGCATTAGCTCATGGTAGTGCAGGATAAGAGAGCAATAAGGTGCAGATATAAATAAATAGATTACTGTACAGATAAATATATTGCACTTTTGCAAATGCATCCACGTTTATGAATGTATGTTATATTGTCTTTATATTCCATTTTTGGGGGGAATTGAGGGGATTATTTTGATGCGTTCAAAAATCTATAATAAAAGAATGCAACGTCATCTGTGTTTACTCTTAATGGGAAGAGACTCACCTCCCAGAGACAATAACCTCCCCAACTGTCATGCGTCACCAAAGTTAATGCCAAGTACACCATTTGTAGTTTATAACAGCTGTTAACAATGTGTTGTTGTTTTGACACTTTTATACCAGTTCATGTTAAAGTTAGGGACATCCCAATCAGATATTGATCTCACATTAACAAAAAAAAGAGAGAATTATATTGGCTTGCATCTAAAATCTCCAATATAAGCGCTTCGATACAAGCAATCCGGCAGTGTGTTTACCTGTGCGAATCTGAGAAGCCAGTTAACATCTAAATGTCCAATAGGCACACAAAGTTAGTTTTTTCTCGTAATTTAGTATACCATACAATACCAACTTTATTTATAAAACTTTAAAAAACCACCACAGTTGAAGAACAAAGGGCTGTACACCACAAAGAAATACAGGCAAAGGACAGACTAAAAAATAACATTTAAAACAGAGGTAAAATACCCATTGAAAAAGCAAATACAAATGATCTTAAGAACAATTTGTTATATAAAAAGCAGTTAAAAAGTTAAAAACATTTAAAAAAGTTAAAAGTAAAGTATAGTCATTCACAAAACATCAACATGGTAGGCGTTTGGCTACTAGGAATCAGCAGCCACACATGCTAGACATACATAAGAGACCTTGTTGTAGGTTAAAACACCACACACGTCAATATTAACAAGTACGACATAATTACACAGTATTTGCATATTATTTACACATACAAAGTCTCCAAGGCAGAGAGCCATATTAAAAAGTATCCAGTAACGAATGTGTCCGCATTATTTAACTTACAGCCTCATGAGCTAACGTAACTAATTTTTGTAGTTACTCTGTGTCACCAGAGAACAAATTGCCACTCCACTTCAACTTAAACAGCATAAATCCATTCCAAAAAGTTTATTATAAATAAGATAGTGTTTTTTTATACCAACCATTGATCTCTGAGTAATTTCACTTGATTAACCCTTTTGTGAATCTTTGTAAATCCTACTGTGCAATATTACCCTTCGAGTGCAATACATCAGACACTGATTGTTATTTATTACTCCGGTACTCTTGTCTTGCTCTGTATATTGTACAGTATTTTGTATAGTGTTTTGTATATTGTCCAGGATTGCTTATTATTTTTACTGGATAGTAGTCTGTTTATTTCAATTCTTAGTTTTATCTTTATTACCTCTTGTGTAATTTATTTTTATCCCATATTTGTTCCCACTACCGCACCTTAAATTGGAGTTCTTAATCTTGTTATATGCAAATATAATGACAATAAAGTCCAATCTATTCTATTCTTTTCTAACATTCCACACTACAAAATATTACAAGTATGTATGATTCGTGCTGATGCCAGAATTGGCTAATACTCAAAGCTCCAATATCGATATCGTAAAAGGAAATGTTATATCAGGACACCCAAAGTTAATGTTATACTTAGAACACGCATAGCGGATAAAATTGGAAAAGCGGCCGTCCAGCAACTTGAGGGCTTCTGGTTCGAATACAGCTTCCGCCATCCTAGTCAAGGCCGTTGAGTCCTTGGGTAAATACACTTCACCCATATTGCCCCCAGTGCCGCTCACATTGGTGTACTCTATGAATGTGAATTAGGGCTGGCCGATATATCGAATTTGTAAGATATATTGATATATATGAATTTAAGAAAATATCGTAATATCGATATAATTTATTTCACGTTAAAATGACCAAACATCGCTTAGTTGTTGTGTTCCTTGTTCTCCCCCGCTTCCCCTCCATGAGCTACTAAAACCTTCCCCTTCCTCCTTCCAAGACGTGCTTGCACGTATAAGAACATCCATGATTGGGTGGTTGTTTACTATGATGAGTCACCATTGGTTGAGATTAAGCCAAACAGAGGCAAGATAGGGCGGGTCATGGAACGAGGAAGGGAAATCACAACAGACATCCCAAATGACAACGGGATTGCAGAAGAGAAGAGGGAATTTTTAAGCGGGCGATTTATATATTAAAAAAACTAGTGGACGATGGTAGAGGGATTCTCTTATTAGATTTTTTCTTTTAGCGATGTAGACCACGTCCAGGAAACCCACAATCCGTCTACTTGGCCACATTTGGACAAATGTATGCGTCTGGATAAAACATTCATTTGAGTTGTTTACCATGTAAGCCCAAATCAAAACTGTTCTCCAGTTGCCAAGCCGGGCATATTTTGCACAACAAATGCTGCCAAAAATGTATGCCAAAGTGAGGAAAATCATAGATATATAATTTTATTTATGTTATGTAATTTTGTGCTACTTAAACAGTTTATTTTCTGTGCTGTTAATACCCATCTTGACTAACTGGTTAATAAAAGTGCCACTAACTCCTTACAGTACAGTTGTCATTCACTTCAATTTCAGTAAATCCATCCGTCCCTTTTCTACCGCTTTTACATTTCGGGGTCACGGGGGGTGCTGGAGCCTATCTGAGCTGCACACGGGCGGAAGGCGGGGTACACCCTGGACAAATCGCCACCTCATCACAGGGCCAACACAGATAGACGGACAACATTCACACTCACATTCACACACTAGGGACCATTTAGGGTTGCCAATCAACCTATCTCCAGGTGCATGTTTTTGGTGAATCTCGCTCAAAAATGAATATCTTTATATGTATACTTTCACCGGAAAATATATCGAGATATATATAAAATATCGAGTTTAAGTAAAAAATATATCGAGATATACTTTTTCGTCCATATCGCCCAGCCCCAATGTGAATAAATGTTAGTCGGAGGATCCGTTTGCGCAAATTGGCAGCCACGCTTCCGTCAGTCTACCCCAGGTCAGCTGTGTCTAAAAATGTATCTTACTACCTTTAAAGTGTGAATGTGGGGTGAATGAATGATGGATTCTCAGTTTTCTCTGTAAAGTGCTCTGACTGTCTAGAAAAGCGCTAAAAAAATCGAATCTACTATAACTATATCAGTGGTTCTTAACCTGGGTTCGATCGAACTCTAGGGGTTCGGTGAGTCGGCCTCAGGGGTTCGGCAGAGCCTCCGCCGCGGAGGTCAAGACACGCCCGGCTCATCGCAGGCATGTGATTTGACCACAATGAAAAAGACTGAAAAAACTTCCGGAGGTCTGGGGGACGAAGGCCCCCAGCCAGGTCCCCCGAAGCTCCTGGTTTTTCACCAATTTAACATGCTAAAATTAACAAAAGACAGCACCATTTGAAGAAAATATTTTAGTGTTTAAAGACATGAAAACATCCTTAATAGAACATACATAACCCAATTATCCTAATGAATCACTGTATATGGTTCAGTCCCAACAGTATTTACCGGTAGTCACTAATATTTACATCTTGTGTTCATTTCACATCCACAGGTGTCACATTGATCAGTGTTATTATATACAGTTTATTTACAGTATTACCACATTACTTCAGTTCATGTAATGTAATGTAATGTAAACATTTAATTCTTTTCGCCAAAATAGGATATACATTTATGAAAATAATTAAACATGTTTAGTATTGTTAACTCAGATTTGAAAATAGGAAATAATAATAATGTGAGGACACTGACATATTGCATGAAACTAGTGTGAAAATATTTACCTTCAAGATTGTTACACCACTGACAATAGTTTCAACAGACTACATAAGAACTTAATATTACAAAATAGTATTATATGCAAATTTATTTCAAATAAATTGTTAACTGGAATCAATAATGCGACTCTTTGAATTTCTGTAATTTCATAATATATTTTCATGTGGCTTTTTATTTTTAGAAAAACCCATTTATATTTCGCAAAGCAATAATTGGTTAATATTTAAAACAGACATGCGTATTTCGCAAGCAAATATTTTTTAGCTTACCTCATTATTAACAAGTTGTTTCATATGTTTTTGGCGTTTCGCATGTACTTCCAAAGCCTTGAAACCTCGTGATCCATAGTCAATATTATCATGACACCACGTGCACAAAACCTTTCCGGGACGATCGATTTTCCGAATAAAATCACCGAACAAAGTCGTAACTTTCTTCTTCCCAACAGTATCAGTGATTTCCCTTTCCATCCAGTCCCATCGAAACTTATTTTTGACATGTTTATCAATTTCTTTTACTCGTAAAGCGTCCTTTCTCTCGAGAACCGACATCGTTTACATATGGAAAATGTAATAACCATTATGAATGATGACGTTATTAACATAATCATTTATAACAGATGTCCTGATTGGTCACAAGGAACATATCGACCAATCAACTACGGCGTAATATAAACTACGTCTCGAATCTTGATTTAGGGTCGAAAAAAAAACGGAAAAACTGGAGATTATTTTTTAATTTTTTTCCCGAGATTAAAAAAGACGGAATTCCGACTTTAGACGGAAAAATCACATGCCTGTCATCGTGTAAACAAAAACTTCTACCTGTCTGCGTATTATGGATACCCCCAAACAATGTTCCCTCTAATTTTCCATATGTGTGAGCAAACGCAAAAACTCCTTGAGCATTCATGTGGAGCGCATGTGAGCGACGTCAGACGTGCACATGCACTGTGGTCACACCTGCAGCACACCTGTTCCAAACCTGACTAAATAAGAAGTTAAATGTTTTATTATTGTAATCAAATGACAGCAGTCATTTCCATGAGATTATTTTCGAATATAAGTGTTTAGGCCCACTTACAATGACTATAACATATTGTTTTTCATGAACTGTGTACTAGTATTATATGTCTGGGTGGAGGTCCTGCTTTGGAAATAATGTGTATCCCTTTCAGATATCGTATTTTGTTCCGACTAAAACATTCACATGTTGCACAATGAGATGTAAACATGGGATTATGTGTACATTCCTGTAACTTTCCGTTTGTAAAATGTATCTTTATTAGTATTTCTTTAATTTAACAACATCATTTTATGATTACAGTTCGGTTTCGGTGAATGCGCATATGAAAATGGTGGGGTTCGGTACCTCCAACAAGGTTAAGAACCACTGAACTATATACAGCTAATAGATAGACTTAGACTTCCTTTTATTGTCATTTAAATTTGAACTTTACAGTACAGATGCTGTATGACATTGACAGTTTGACTCTGGAACAGACTAAATGGAATTTGCAACAGTACATTTGAGGAAATTAATCTTAAAATTAACAGATCAGAGGCTGGAACGCACCCCAGGACAGATTGTGTCCGGTGGTACTATTGAACAAGAAGGTCTTCAATGACTTACTGTTTGAATATCAAAGGCAGTACTCACTTTTTTGTTTGTTCTTTTTGGTTTTTCTGGAACAGAGCACCAATGAATGAACGTTATTTACAGCTGACACAACTGTAGTCAGCAGGAACAGTGAATGTCGCACTCACATGTCGTTTTTCTGTGCAGTTGCAGGTATTTTCTTATTCGGCGCAGCCCCCCTCATTCTTCCTTCAACATAATGGTCTCTGGGATGAGAAACAGTAGAGTGAGCTAATACATGCTACTGCCATTAAAAGACTGTCAATTGTATTTTATGATGTTGGTCGTCAATATGTTGCAATCTATGTGTCTCAATGTACATATATTTTTGTTTGTCAGTGATGTGGTGTTAACTGCGGAGGTTGAAACCCATACACATACTGGTTGGCCTTCTGAAGCTCTTTCTGTTTCTGCAGATTGCTGTCCACATACTTCAGCACTCTGCTCTCAGGAACCCATTCGTCCCAACTACAAGAATTAAAAAAACAAACAAAGACAATCAGGTATTTGTGTTCATCCAAAGTATAAAGGTTAACATGACCCACTTACTTTTTATTCCACCCACTATAATGAATGAAGTACTTGATTTGTTTCTCCTTGATGTTGATTTTAACACACTGCAGAGAGACAAGCCTGTTTTTTAAAAAAACATCAACACTAAAGCAAGGCGAGATAACTCGGTAGCTTACCTTAGCTTCGTAGAGCAATGGCCCATGAAAACACAGCACTCTTTCACCTGGACACAATGATCATGAACAGGTCAACAATGCAGTAAACATGAGTTTACAACACCCATCCATCCATCCATTTTCTACCGCTTGTCCCTTTTTGGGGTCGCGGGGGTTGCTAGAGCCTATCTCAGCTGCATTCGGGCGGAAGGCCGGGTACACCCTGGACAAGTCGCCACCTCATCGCAGGGTCAACACAGATAGACAGACAACATTCACACTCACATTCACACACTATGGACCCTTTAGTGTTGCCAATCAACCTATCCCCAGGTGCATGTCTTTGGAGGTGGGAGGAAGCCGGAGTACCCGGAGGGAACCCATGCAGTCTTTGATTGATTGATTGAGACTTTTATTAGCAGGTTGCACAGTGAAGTACATATTCCGTACAATTGACCACCAAATGGTAACACCCGAATACGTTTTTCAACTTGTTTAAGTCGGGGTCCACTTAAATTGATTCATGATACAGATATATACTATCAGATATATACTATCATCATAATACAGTCATCACACAAGATAATCACATTGAACTATTTACATTATTTACAATTAGGGGTGTGGAGGGGGGGGTAGGATATGGACAGTAGTAGTGGACATAGAGAGAGATAGAGAGAGAGAGAGAGAGAGAGAGAGAGAGAGAGAGAGAGAGAGAGAGAGAGAGAGAGAGAGAGAGAGAGAGAGAGAGAGAGAGAGAGAGAGAGAGAGATCAGAAGGCATAAGAAAAAGTATCTGCATTTGATTGTTTACATTTGATTATTAGCAATCCGGGGAGGGTGTTAGTTTAGGGTTGTAGCTGCCTGGAGGTGAACTTTTATTGCGGTTTTGAAGTGAAGTGAAGTGAAGTGAAGTGAATTATATTTATATAGCGCTTTTCTCTAGTGACTCAAAGCGCTTTACATAGTGAAACCCAATATCTAAGTTACATTTAAAGCAGTGTGGGTGGCACTGGGAGCAGGTGGGTAAAGTGTCTTGCCCAAGGACACAACGGCAGTAACTAGGGTGGCGGATGTGGGGATCGAACCTGCAACCCTTAAGTTGCTGGCACGGCCGCTCTACCAACCGAGCTATACCGAAGGAGGATAGAGATGCCCTTTCTTTTATACCTGTTGGGAGCGCATTCCACATTGTTGTGGCATAGAAAGAGAATGAGTTAAGACCTTTGTTAGTTCGGAATCTGGGTTTAACGTGGTTAGTGGAGCTCCCCCTGGTGTTGTGGTTATGGCGGTCATTTACGTTAAGGAAGCAGTTTGACATGTACTTCGGTATCAGGGAGGTGTAGCGGATTTTATAGACTAGGCTCAGTGCAAGTTGTCACAGGGAGAACATGCAAACGGGGCGGTATAGCTCTTGCTGATGTGTTGGATCCACTGTGGACTGGACTTTCACAATATTATGTCAGACCCACTCGACATCCATTGCTTTCGGTCTCCCCTAGAGGGGGGTGGGGGGGTTACCCACATATGCAGTCCTCTCCAAGGTTTCTCGTAGTCATTCACATCGACGTCCCACTGGGGTGACTTTTTCCTTGCCCGTATGTGGGCTCTGTACCGAGGATGTCGTTGTGGCTTGTGCAGCCCTTTGAGACACTTGTGATTTAGGGCTATATAAATAAACATTGATTGATTGAGTTGGTAGAGTGGCCGTGCAACTTGAGGGTTTTAGGTTCGATCCCCGCTTCCACCATCCTAGTCACGGCTGTTGTGTCCTTGGGCAAGACACTTTACCCACCTGCTCCCAGTGCCACCCACACTGGTTTAAATGTAACTTAGATATTGGGTTTCACTATGTAAAAGCGATTTGAGTCACTAGAGAAAAACGCTATAAAAATATAATTCATTTCACAAACTCCACGAGCCCGGGATTGAACTCAGGACTACTCAGGGCCTTCGTATCGTGATGCACATGCACTAACCACTGTTTCACCGTGCTGCCCTATACATGCAGGATAAAGCCAAATACAACACCGAATATATAATACAATTATTTGAAAAAAAAAAAAAAATTCACAATTGATAAACTGATGGATATTCGTGGGGAAACATTGACGTCCTCTTTTAAAAAATAAACACATAAACGCTATTCTTTTGACCATATTGTCGTGTACGCCTCAACCAAACTTGACATAGCCGAGCTAGGCTAACATGTTAGCTTAGTAGGGGGCGGGCGCTCAGACAAAACATTTCAATGGTTCAATTATTTTATCTTGGACATTACACTAATGCACACTGCCCAGTGAAACTACATTAAATGTAACTCAGTGAATTGGAAGCAAAAAGACGCCACTCTGAGTTCACACCAACAACAATACATGCTAACAGCCTGCTAGCTAACATTTCAGCTCCATTCCATCGACTCTTGACGCTACGCCGCCATCACACTGCCATCAACACACACGCACTCGTCCCAGTACCTTCTTGAAATTTAGGTTTCGGGTCCTGTTTCGGCGCCATTCACGGATTAAACGATCAAAATAGGGGAAAAATCGCCAGCTCCCATTCCAATCTGAAACGGTGCCGCTCGCTTATAGACGTCATCACCGACCTGGTGACGTCATTAAACGCGACTAAGCAGAAGGCGAGGAGGCGCTCGGATTTAATACTGCGGGCATGCAACCTCATTATACTATTGGGCTGGCTACGTTTTATATTCATAAATGTAACTTTCTCCTGTCTTTTGTGCCTTTACAAAAGAATTACAACTCTACATTTTTCATTTTTTTTATTTATCTCCTTCATTGATGTGCATCTTTGATCAATAGACAATTAAACCTCAGAAACTAAACACACATTTACACACCAATGCCTGAGAAGCAGCAGCATGAAGACAAATCTTATATTTTCCTGTCCCCTTCAACATAATACATAGTCTTATTCAATGGATATCACACAAACCAAACAAATATATCCAAATATAATGAAAACAAACAAAAAAACACAGCAAGTGCAAAACTTCATGAAGTACAAACCGAACAAAAAAAGTAATATACACCTCACGGGATGATACAAAACAAATACAAAACCAGACAAAAAATAAGTAAAATAATAAATATAAAGCAAAATGTAAACACTTACGGCTGTCCATATGATCTTATTGTTCTGTCTTTATATATTTTTTTCAATTGGAATATATTTTTACAATCTTTTATCTCATTATAAAGAGAATTCCATAGTTTAACCCCCACCACTGATAAACACATTTGTTTTAAAGTTGTCCTTGAATACTGATGTTGGAAATGACCTTTTCTTCTGCGCTCTTCATTCTCAGAAGTGATGACAAACATTTTTTGTAAATTTGCTGGTAATTTTTTACTTTTAGCCTTAAACATAACACATAATGTCTGTAACTTTACTAGCTCCTGTAGTTTCAATAAACCAGAATTAATAAATAATATGTTAGTGTGTTCTAAGTAATCTACTTTATGAATAATCCTTATAGCTCTTTTCTGTAGTTGATACAATGCCTTTATGTTACTCTTATATGTGTTCCCCCACACTTTATGTTACTCTTATATGTGTTCCCCCACACTTTATGTTACTCTTATATGTGTTCTTATGTGTTCCCCCACACTTTATGTTACTCTTATATGTGTTCTTATGTGTTCCCCCACACTTTATGTTACTCTTATATGTGTTCCCCCACACTTTATGTTACTCTTATATGTGTTCCCCCACACTTTATGTTACTCCTATATGTGTTCTTATGTGTTCCCCCACACTTTATGTTACTCTTATATGTGTTCTTATGTGTTCCCCCACACTTTATGTTACTCTTATGTGTCCCCCCACACTTTATATTACTCTTATATGTGTTCTTAAGTGTTCCCCCACACTTTATGTTACTCTTATATGTGTTCCCCCACACTTTATGTTACTCTTATGTGTGTTCCCCCACACTTTATGTTACTCCTATATGTGTTCTTATGTGTTCCCCCACACTTTACGTTACTCTTATATGTGTTCTTATGTGTTCCCCCCACACTTTATGTTACACTTATGTGTCCCCCCACACTTTATGTTACTCTTATATGTGTTCTTATGTGTTCCCCCACACTTTATGTTACTCTTATATGTGTTCTTATGTGTTCCCCCACACTTTATGTTACTCTTATATGTGTTCTTATGTGTTCCCCCCACACTTTATGTTACACTTATGTGTCCCCCCACACTTTATGTTACTCTTATATGTGTTCTTATGTGTTCCCCCACACTTTATGTTACTCTTATGTGTTCCCCCACACTATATGTTACTCTTATATGTGTTCTTGTGTGTTCCCCCACACTTTATGTTACTCTTATATGTGTTCTTATGTGTTCCCCCACACTTTATGTTACTCTTATATGTGTTCCCCCACACTTTGTTACTCTTATATGTGTTCCCCCACAGTTTATGTTACTCTTATATGTGTTCTTATGTGTTCCCCCACACTTTATGTTACTCTTATATGTGTTCTTATGTGTACCCCCACACTTTATGTTACTCTTATGTGTTCTTATGTGTTCCCCCACACTTTATGTTACTCTTATATGTGTTCCCCCACACTTTATGTTACTCTTATATGTGTTCCCCCACAGTTCATGTTACTCTTATATGTGTTCTTATGTGTTCCCCCACACTTTATGTTACTCTTATATGTGTTCTTATGTGTTCCCCCACACTTTATGTTACTCTTATATGTGTTCCCCCACACTTTATGTTACTCTTATGTGTTCCCCCCCCACTTCCACACAGTAGCTGATATATGGCAATATACAGTAAGTGCACAATACAATATACGCATTGCCCTGTAATCTAACACATATTTTACCTTATTTAATATAAAAATACTCTTAGACATCTTTTTCCGTACATGTGCAATATGAGATTTCCATGTCAGACCGTCATCCAGTATCACTCCTAAAAATCTAAGTTCAGAAACCCTTTCAATATCAATTCCATCTATTGGCAGTTTGATTGTTTCCTCCCTTTTCCTCTAACAAAAAATCATAAACTTTGTTTTTTTCACATTTAACGATAATTTATTGACATCAAACCATCTCTTAAGTTGAATCATTTCCTGTTCAATAATGTTTGATAACGCTTTTAAGTCATGTCCCGAACTATAAAAGTTGGTGTCGTCCGCAAATAATACACATTTCAATAACTTTGATACCTCACATATATCATTAATATATAAAATAAACAATTTTGGTCCCAAAACACTTTCTACCTCTAACAACCAAAAAGCTGTGAAAACGATGATGCTGTGTTACAAATTTAAGTTATTTACTGAAATTGAGTGAGCCTATGGCTTTGCACTTTGTTTATTTTATATATATATATTTTTTTGCATTCTATTTTAGTTACTTTGAATTTATAACACCCTGGCGCTGCTCTGTACTCTTTTTGTAATGTTTTGTACTATTTTTGTACTTATTTTGATTGTTTCTTGTCTGTTTGTAAATGTTGAAATTTATTAAAAAAATCAAATAAAATAAACTGCGGGCTGTTGTGTATGTGGAGCTGTAGATCAGGGGTGTCAAACTCAAATACAGAGTGGGCCAAAATGTAAAACTGAACAAAGCCGCGGGCCAAGGTTGAACAAATTAACCTTTTAAGTCGGGACCCAAACAAGTTTTGCATTGAATATTGAACAAGCAAGGCTTATATAACTTTATAGTGACATGCAAAATCCTGTTTCAAATAATAATACTAATAATTCAAAAATATCAATGGCATATCAAATAAAATTTAAATACAAATTGAATGCCTCTTTTCTATTTGCAGCCTTCTGAGGTAAATATCAAAATAAACTTTTTCCACAGGCTAATAATACGTTTGTACATTTGAAAATAAAATAACAATAATGAATGAATCAAACATTCAAGCCTTGAAGTAGCAAGAGAAAGTGCATGAATAAAACATTAATTATTGCTCAGTTTGCTACACTGATTTGCTTTAACACTGAATATGGAACAAGCAACGCTTATATAACTTAATAGTGCAAAATCAACTTTCAAAAAACAAACGAAAAAACATCAATGTTATATTAAATAGTGAATTATAGTGAATTATATTTATATAGCACTTTTTCTCAAGCGACTCAAAGCGCTTTACATAGTGAAACCCAATATCTAAGTTACATTTAAACCAGTGTGGGTGTCACTGGGAGCAGGTGGGTAAAGTGTCTTGCCCAAGGACACAACGGCAGTGACTAGGATGGCGGGAGCGGGGATTGAACCTGCAACCCTCAAGTTGCTGGCACGGCCGCTCTACCAACCGAGCTATATTTAAGTAAAAAAAATTGAATGCCTCTTTTCTATTTGCAGCCTTCTAAGGTCAATATCAACATTAACTTAGTGGTAGCAATGGGGTGTATATTGTAGCGTCCCGGAAGAGTTAGTGCTGCAAGGGGTTCTGGGTATTTGTTCTGTTGTGTTTATGTTGTGTTACGGTGCGGATGATCTCCCGAAATGTGTTTGTCATTCTTGTTTGGTGTGGTTTCACAGTGTGGCGCATATATTTGAAACAGTGTTAAAGGCCTACTGAAAGCCACTACTACCGACCACGCAGTCTGATAGTTTATACATCAATGATGAAATCTTAACATTGCAACACATGCCAATACGGCCGGGTTAACTTATAAAGTGCAATTTTAAATTTCCCGCTAAACTTCCGGTTGAAAACGTCTATGTATGATGACGTTTGCGCGTGACGTCAATCGTTGAAACGGAAGTATTGGTACCCCATTGAATCCAATACAAAAAAGCTCTGTTTTCATCTCAAAATTCCACAGTATTCTGGACATCTGTGTTGGTGAATCTTTTGCAATTTGTTTAATTAACAATGAAGACTGCAAAGAAGAAAGCTGTAGGTGGGATCGGTGTATTAGCGGCTGGCTGCAGCAACACAACCAGGAGGACTTTGACTTTGATAGCAGACGCGCTATCCGACGCTAGCCGCCGACCGCACGGATGATCGGGTGAAGTCCTTCGTCCTTCCGTCGATCGCTGGAACGCAGGTGAGCACGGGTGTTGATGAGCAGATGAGGGCTGGCTGGCGTAGGTGGAGCGCTAATGTTTTTAGCATAGCTCTGTGAGGTCCCGTTGCTAAGTTAGCTTCAATGGCGTCGTTAGCAACAGCATTGTTAATCTTCGCCAAGCTGGGAATTATTAACCGTGTAGTTACAGGTCCATGGTTTAATAGTATTGTTGATCTTCTGTCTATCCTTCCAGTCAGGGGTTTATTTATTTTGTTTCTATCTGCATTTGAGCCCGATGCTATCACGTTAGCTCAGTAGCTAAAGAGCTTCGCCGATGTATTGTCGTGGAGATAAAAGTCACTGTGAATGTCCATTTCGCGTTCTCGACTCTCATTTTCAAGAGGATATAGTATCCGAGGTGGTTTAAAATACAAATCCGTGATCCACAATAGAAAAAGGAGAAAGTGTGGAATCCAATGAACCCTTGTACCTAAGTTACGGTCAGAGCGAAAAAAGATACGTCCTGCACTGCACTCTAGTCCTTCACTCTCACTTTCCTCATCCACAAATCTTTCATCCTCGCTCAAATTAATGGGGTAATCGTCGCTTTCTCGGTCCAAATCTCTCTCGCTGCTTTGTAAACAATGGGAAAATGTGAGGAGCACTTCCTCTGGTGACGTCACGCTACTTCCGGTACAGGCAAGGCTTTTTTAAATCAGCGACCAAAAGTTGCGAACTTTATCGTCGTTGTTCTCAACTAAATCCTTTCAGCAAAAATATGGCAATATCGCGAAATGATCAAGTATGACACATAGAATGGATCTGCTATCCCCGTTTAAATAAAAAACTTTAATTTCAGTAGGCCTTTAAAGTGTTTTATACGGCCACCCTCAGTGTGACCTGTATGGCTGTTGATCAAGTATGAGTTGCATTCACTTATGTGTGTGTAGAAGCCGCATATATCATGTGACAGGGGCCGGCACGCTATTTGTATGGAGGAAAAGCAGACATGACGACAGGTTGTAGAGGACGCTAAAGGCAGTGCCTTTAAGCCACGCCCCCAATATTGTTGTCCGGGTGGAAATCGGGAGGGTTGGCAAATATGAGTATTAGCGGTGAATGCGGCACCGCCGCTGTATAATACCGGCGGGCCAGCTCTAATGTTAATTTGATATTGCCTCAAGGGCCAAATTAACCACAAATTTGGCCCGCGGGCCAGAGTTTGACACCCATGCTGTAGAGGATGTCACTCATCTGGCTGTGGAATGTGAGAGTGGACATGTGTCTTGGGAGGAGGTCAGAGATTGGCTGAGAAACAAGGGTCCCCATTCTCTATAGAAGAGATCACATTTGGTATTTTTGTAAACGACTGTAACAGAAATGTTTGTCAACATTATTATTATTTATTATTTATTATTATGCTCCAGGAAAAAAAGTTGTCTACATAAATGTCGATTTATGAAAGCAAGGCCTACATTTTCTAATTGGCTTAATAGGTTACAATTATCAATCAAATCTTGGAGAATGATTACAAGTACAAAAGCCCTTAAATTGATATCTTTGTTGAAAACGTTTAAAGTTATCTTCTTCCCACTCCCTTTCAGGAAAAACTGGACAATCATGCATTCCATACTATACATTACCTTTTGCACTATATATTATTATGTGTTGTCAACTTTGTACTTTTTTATGTCATTGCCTGAAATAAATAAATACAATTAAAAAAATAATAATAAAGTGATTTAGGTAGCCCCTTTTTTTCGTATATATTTTTTTCACATTTTTTATTATTATTATTTAATACTCTACCTGTATT
Source organism: Entelurus aequoreus (assembly GCF_033978785.1). Classification (NCBI taxonomy): domain Eukaryota; kingdom Metazoa; phylum Chordata; class Actinopteri; order Syngnathiformes; family Syngnathidae; genus Entelurus; species Entelurus aequoreus. The sequence goes on from NC_084740.1 coordinate 48,967,942, forward strand.
TGCTTCTGTTTTCTTTCCTTGACATGTTTCGCTGATGTTGAAAGTGCCTTGACTATTGTGTGCATTATTAATGTACGTTTGTTCAATAAAAAAATAAAAAAAAAAAAAAAAAAAGCTTTCCAATAAATACTGAACACAAATGCAACATTACGGTTGACACTTTTTGTAATGTTAATAACACAAAACGTGGAAAAAGAATACGGCGACATGGAAATAATATATATATTTTTAGGATTTAAAAAAAATCATATAGGAGTAGATTCTTCAAAGTAAAACCTTATTTGTCACATATATTGATTTTAAACTATTAGGCAAAACAAGAAAAGTGGAACGAGATAAGAATGCCCTCAGAGTTTTGGTCTTTATTAAATAGGTTTTATTTCATTTAGACTATCCCTTCTCCATCCATTAATTTTTTTCTACCGTTTGTCCCTTTTCGTGCTGGAGCCTATCCCAGCTGCACTCGGGCGGAAGCCCTCTTTACTATTGAATCCATCCCTGTCTGTATTTTTTTTAATACGGATATATCAGCTGCTGAGCCACAAATATTGGAATTAATGAAAATTGACTTGTGCATTTCTAAATCATCAATACATCCATCCATTTTCTACCGGTTGTCCCTTTCAAATCACTGTTTGTGAAATGACTTAAGATACAACTGAAGACTGCTGTGTAGGTTTACACTTGTATTTGAATTAAAATTCACTGTATATTCATATTTTTAAAGAAAATATATACACATAAAATGTATGCACTAATGCAGGGGTGTCAAACTCATTTTAGATTAGGGGGCCCACATGGAGAAAAATCTACTCCCAAGTGGGCCGGACTGGTCAAATCACGGCACGATAACTTAAAAATAAAGACAACTTCAGATTGTTTTATTTGTTTAAAAATAGAACAAGCACATTCAGAAAATGTACAATCATAATGTTCTTGGGGTTTGTTACACTTACATGTTGCGGTTAATAGTGTTCTATCTTTATTTGTCGTTATTTATATTTTCCGAATAAATGATGTGATAATGTTCATCAGTCAACTCATTGGTGGTAATTTTCAATCTATCAAGATAAAAAAATGATATCAAAATCAAATTACAGGATGTTCAGGGTTTCCCACACATTCATTTATTTGTTGCGGCCCGCCACGAAAGAATTACGTCCGCCACAAATAAAATAAATAAATAAATAAAAACAAATAAAACATTTTTTTTTTTGTCCTCTCCAGCTTCTCAGGCAAAGCATATAGTTGATGCAGATGCCCATATCGGCTGTTCAGATTTACTTTACAAAAGAGAAGTGTAGGATACTTCTCGTATTGCCTTATTTGTATTTGACTTTATTAAATGTATTTATATTAGAAACACAACATGTGTATATAACAAAGGGTGCAAAGTCTGCAGGCAGTAGGAAACACATGGTTAAGTGTAGGGAGTAAAACTGATGGCAGTCTAAAGTTCAAGATTTTTGGAACTCTTTGTTCAGTGGATCAGATGTTTGATTAAGCTCTGTGTCTATCTACCACCACTACTGTTTTCTGTTTATTTGTTACTGACTGTGGCAGGACACCTCTGCCTCTGTTTCACTTTATGTTGCTGGTAAATAATATGGTTGTAGTAGTAGGCTAAAGTTAAATTATTTAATATGCACTAATTAAAGGGGCAGAGCTTTGAGACATTTTAGCTTTTATATTTTATAAGATATATTTTTTGTAAGAATCACAATTAATAAATATATTTCAGCGAATAACTTATTGTTCAAATCTGTATATAAATATGTACATAAAGTGTTGTAATTATATTGTAAAATGGATGGATGGATGGACGTTTAAAACAAAACTGTTATTATTAATTAGTAAGTATACATTTTTTTAGCCTTTTTAGAGAAAATCAAATCATTTTAGTAAATTATGCAAATTACTCGATGTCATGGTGACCACGCCCATAGCCACGCCACCACCGCCACGGTATCTTGGCAGTTTATGGGAAACACTGATGTTATTTATGTAGTTTGATCATTTTCCTCGACTGATGTACTAACATCGTGTGGTTTATTTTGTACATATGTAGCATCATCTACAAAGATGCAAAGAATTGCTATTGCGACATCCAGTGGACACATTTAGAACAGCAGCTTCTTTCATTTAAACATTTCAGGTACATTTTTATACTTAGCAACCTCTTTGCAGGCTTGCTCCGGCCCTCGGGCCATACGTTTGACACCCCTGCACTAATGGCAATCACAATTAATAGAAACATTTTTTTAATGTTGCAGATTTGTTAAAAAAATGCAAAGAACCTATAATTTAGTCACTTTAAAACAATGCGTATGCATTTTTAAACATTTTAGAAATGTATTGAACACCTTTCACTGCAGTTGATGTCCCTATAATTAATTCCATAACACAAGACACATTTTACTGTTTAATTCTTATAAATATCAAACAGCACAGTAGACCTTTTAGCAGTTCAAAATGCTCAAAGCCTCTATTGAGTTATTGACATCATCTGATAGGTAAAACAGACAGAAAAAACTGAAAATGTTACAATGCATGTCGAGCAACAATGACATTTTTTTTTAAATAGCATTATATAATTACAAAAGAAGTATCACATACAATGACAGCAATGCATAACCACAAATCAAACAAATGCGGAAAACATGTATGATAATAAATAATAGTAATTGTGAGTTAAGTCCAAAAAATATATATAAAAGGGTGTCCATGATGACTTCAATAGTTTTAAACTTCTAGGCTAAAATCCAGGATGCCACAATTGTCCTGTGGGCTGATGCAAAAACCCCATTTAACAAACGGGGTGCACAAAGTGAACCCTTTCGTTTGTGTGCATGGAAAAAGCAAGCGGCAAAAATTAAATGTCCTAATGCGTCACATCTATTTAAGAGATTTCAGTTACACCTGAAAGGTAACCACAAACTACCTTTTCCATCTTTGCCGACATCGACTTGATCCAAAATATAGCACGACCTTAAAAGGAGAAAATAAACAGTAGCTTGTCATGTGATGCTCACTGGACCAAACAGAGGAATACTCTCCCTACAATACTGATTATATATACTTAGCTTCAATTGTATGCTATTTAAGAAGAATTGATCCGACTTAAAACGGCAAGCGAGAGGAAAAGTGATGACAATAGAAGGATCTGCTTTGCATTTCTAGTGGCAACAATTCAGAGGCATAGGGAATGCTTCTTTAAAAACAGTATACATCCAACATAAGTTACATCATAAATAAGTCCTTAAAAATGTGACCACAGCATGAATTTCTTAAGCGAAAGCCCTACAGTGATGACGATAACGGCCATACCTTTCTTTTTTTACAGCTGTGCAATTTCCATTCCTCCTTTGCCTGGTGAACATCTCTGACAATGCCCACGATGCTAAATATCACGTTCCTAAAGGAGGCTTCTGTGCACAGATCATAATTAACTAATGCCATTGACGTGAAATATTTCCAAAACAAAAGAGTAAAAACCAAGTACAAAAGGTACAATATAATCAAAAGGGCCACATGAAGAGGTGTGAAAAAACCTTCAGTATTCACAGAAAATATCAACTGAAGTAAGTCAGCGGACAGGAAGCGTCCTAAGTTTATATACACACGATAAGTCCATTGAAAATAGATTTTCCTCTCTGTACATAGTACTGTATTCTCTCATGTCCCGCTTACGTATTTACAAACATCTTCTCGTCTCCCTTGTGCATCAGTTTTTTTTTTAGGGGGGGGGGGAGATTCTAATCAAGAGAAATGACGTCAGATATGGAGCCGTAAATGGCCGCCGCGGCCTCCACCGAGGACCTCGACAGTCCCGAGATGGCGTTGCTGTCTCTGTCACGCTCTCGGTCTTTGTCCCGGTCCCTCAGACTGCTGGAGGACACCAAACTGCTGGTGCTGCCGCTGTTGCTGCCTCCGTTGGTGGCGGCGAGCGTGCTGCTGCAGGGGGTGCCGGGTGCCTCCCGTAGCATGGGGGAGGAGCCGTAGGGGAGGAAGCGGTTGAGGAGCAGGTCCGGGTCCTCCGAGGCCGAGGCCGACGCGGCCGCCGCGGCAGCCATCACCATGTTGTAATGCTAGCGGAGCCAAGTACATAAGACGAGGAGTCATTGTGGTGTTCGACGTACACGCTGCTCATAATTCATGTACCTGATTGTCGCCTTGGAGGAAGGAGAAGAAATTTAGATCTGAAAAAAAGGAAAGCATCTATAACGGTTTTGAATGAATAGTAAATATTTGCAACACTAATATGGCTCGAGTGTGTAAATGTCTGTCTGTCTATTTGTTTCGGCCCTCCGATTAGGGGTCGACTTCGTTTAGGTGTTAGTTTACTTCAAACATACACTACCGTTCAAAAGTTTGGGGTCACATTAAAATGTCCTTATTTTTCAATGAAGATAACTTTAAACTAGTCTTAACTTTAAAAAAATACACTCTATACATTGCTAATGTGGTAAATGACTATTCTAGCTGCAAATGTCTGGTTTTTGGTGCAATATCTACATAGGTGTATAGAGGCCCATTTCCAGCAACTATCACTCCAGTGTTCTAATGGTACAATGTGTTTGCTCATTGGCTCAGAAGGCTAATTGATGATTAGAAAACCCTTGTGCAATCATGTTCACACATCTGAAAACAGTTTAGCGCGTTACAGAAGCTACAAAACTGACCTTCCTTTGAGCAGATTGAGTTTCTGGAGCATCACATTTGTGGGGTCAATTAAACGCTCAAAATGGCCAGAAAAAGAGAACTTTCATCTGAAACGCGACAGTCTATTCTTGTTCTTAGAAATGAAGGCTATTCCACAAAATTGTTTGGGTGACCCCAAACTTTTGAACGGTAGTGTACATATAATTACAAACCCCGTTTCCATATGAGTTGGGAAATTGTGTTAGATGTAAATACAAACGGAATACAATGATTTGCAAATAATTTTCAACCCATATTCAGTTGAATATGCTACAAAGACAACATATTTGATGTTCAAACTGATAAACATTTTTTTGTTGTTGTTGCAAATAATCATTAACTTTAGAATTTGGTGACAAAGAAGTTGGGAAAGGTGGCAATAAATACTGATAAAGTTGAGGAATGCTCATCCAACACTTATTTGGAACATCACACAGGTGTGCAGGCTAATTGGGAACAGGTGGGTGCCAGTATTGGGTATAAAAACAGCTTCCCAAAAAATGCTCAGTCTTTCACAAGAAAGGATGGGGCGAGGTACACCCCTTTGTCCACAACTGCGTGAGCAAATTGTCAAACAGTTTAAGAAGAACATTTCTCGAAGTGCAATTGCAAGAAATGTAGGGATTTCAACATCTACGGTCCGTAATATCTTCAAAAGGTTCAGAGAATCTGGAGAAATCACTCCACGTAAGCGGCATGGCCGGAAACCAACATTGAATGACCGTGACCTTCGATCAGACGGCACTGTATCAAAAAGCAACATCAATCTCTAAAGGATATCACCACATGGGCTCAGGAACACTTCAGAAAACCACTGTCACTAAATACAGTTTGTCGCTACATCTGTAAATGCAAGTTAAAACTCTACTATGCAAAGCGAAAGCCATTTATCAACAACACCCAGAAACGCCGCCGGCTACTCTGGGCCCGAGATCTTCTAAGATGGACTCATGCAAAGTGGAAAAGTGTTCTGTGGTCTGACGAGTCCACATTTCAAATTGTTTTTGGAAATATTTGACATCGTGTCATCCGGACCAAAGGGGAAGCGAACCATCCAGACTGTTATCGACGCAAAGTTGAAAAGCCAGCATGTGTGATGGTATGGGGGTGTATTAGTGCCCAAGCCATGGGTAACTTACACATCTGTGAAGGCACCATTAATGCTGAAAGGTACATACAGGTTTTGGAACAACATATGCTGCCATCTAAGCGCCATCTTTGTCATGGACGCCCCTGCTTATTTCAGTAAGACAATGCCAAGCCACATTCAGCACGTGTTACAACAGCGTGGCTTCGTAAAAAAAGAGTGCGGGTACTTTCCTGGCCCGCCTGCAGTCCAGACCTGTCTCCCATCGAAAATGTGTGGCGCATTATGAAGCCTAAAATACGACAGCGGAGACCCCGGACTGTTGAATGACTGAAGCTCTACATAAAACAAGAATGGGAAGAATTCCACTTTCAAAGCTTCAACCATTAGTTTCCTCAGTTCCCAATCGTTTATTGAGTGTTGTTAAAAGAAAAAGTGATGTAACACAGTGGTGAACATGCCCTTTCCCAACTACTTTGGCACGTGTTGCAGCCATGATATTCTAAGTTAATTATTATTTGCAAAAAAACCCAAAACTTTATGAGTTTGAACATCAAATATCTTGTCTTTGTAGTGCATTCAATTGACTATGGGTTGAAAAGGATTTGCAAATCATTGTATTCCGTTTATATTTCCATCTAACATAAATTCCCAACTCATATGGAAACAGGGTTTGTACATATAATTACAATGTAATACATCACGAAAAGCATACTTGCCAACCTTGAGACCTCCGAATTCGGGAGATGGAGGGTTTGGGGGGCGGGGTTGAGGTAGGGGGGGGGGGGTGTATATTGTAGCGTCCCGGGAGAGTTAGTGCTGCAAGGGGTTCTGCGTATTTGTTCTGTTGTGTTTATGTTGTGTTACAGTGCGGATGTTCTCCCGAAATGTGTTTGTCATTCTTGTTTGGTGTGGGTTCACAGTGTGGCGCGTATTTGTAACAGTGCTAAACTTGTTTATACGGCCACCCTGAGTGTGACCTGAGGGTGCCTTGCATTCACTCGTGTGTAGGGATGACGTTAGAAATCGGTTCTCCCGGTTGTTCGATAAGAAAAGAACCGATTCCATGGACTCAAATCCCTTTTTGAGAACCAGTTTCCGTTATCGAGGCCACTATAGTAAAGAAAAAGAGTTGGTTCTTTATTCGAATCCCTGGGAACGAATCCCTTACCATGTACAGGAAATGCCCTGTGGAACCTGCAATGTTATGCCCTTTTGATTTTAGACTCTTACTGACACCTTGTGGCGATATGAAAATACTACGCGTCATTAGTTTGGGCACTTCCGGGTTATATTTCCACCATCGAAATAGTTTCAACACTCAGAAGTATTTGTTTGATGATAGTACTGTATATATGTGTGAAGCTAATATTTACATATTGTGTATTACATTTCAGTATGTTAATTGAATCACATAGCTTATACATTTGTCATTGTGTGTATTTCAGTTTAAAAAAATAAAATAACAGTCCAGTGCAAGACAATAGTAAAGATAGGAAAAGACAAAGCAAGATCAACAACAATAAAGAGCCTAAATGGATTAATCTGGTTTGGATTGTTTATTAGCTTTCTGCCAAGCTGTATAACCTCAACACGTATAGTGAGGGCAGAACAGACAATATGCAATTATTGCCAGGCTTCGCTCTCATGTAAGGGGGGAAGAATTGTTGATTGATGAGTGCGGTGTTCTTAGTGTCATAGTGTGTGTAGTTAGTATGTTCCAATAGCAGCAGAAGTGCACTTTTTGGAGAGCTGTATTATTTTCAGTTTTGTGCCCAAGGGACTGATTTTATTTAACACTATATTATTATTTATACACCTAAAGTGATCACAGAGACAGGTTGTATTTGTGTTACTGTATATACAGTATTTGTTTTTCTGAAAAATCCCACTTAATATACTTTGGGTAACAACAGTCAATTTTTTTTTCTTTTCTTAGGGGGGTAACAGTCAATATTTATTTATTTATTTTATTTTTTTCTTATAAAATAAAAGGGAGCTTTTGTTAAACCAAATATTGTGTTTTTTTCCATATACAACAACCTATCTGGAATCGATAAGGAATCGGTTCGATAAGAGGATTCGATAATGGGCTCGAACTCCATAATTTCTTATCAAACATCATCCCTACTCGTGTGTGTAAAAAACTGTAGATATTATGTGACTGGGCCGGCACACTGTTTGTATGGAGGAAAAGCGGACGTGACGACAGGCTGTCCTTACTCAGGTAGCATGCGGACCTGAGTGAGGACAGCATGCGTTAAGGGGTGAAGGTTTCAGGTGAGAGAGGACGCTAAAGGCAGTGCATTCAAGGCACGCCCCCAATTTTGTTGTCTGGGTGGAAATCGGGAGACATTCGGGAGAATGGTTGCCCCGGGAGATTATCGGGAGGGGCACGGAAATTCGGGAGTCTCCCGGGAAAATCGGGAGGGTTGGCAAGTATGCCGAAAAGGAGGAGAAAGCAGAGTTTATTCAATGTTCACTTTTCGTGTCATAGCAGTTTTTAACACATTTGTTTGTCCTCAATTTGTAACACGTTCTGACTGTAGACAATAGCCAATTAAAAGTTCAGCCTGTAAATCATCACACTGTACCTCCAATCAAAATGATTAAAGAGGAACTGCACTTAAGCCCTCTAAATAAACATCCAATTTTGAATTACTTGATCAATATAATCTACCCAGAAGTCATTGTTTACCTTGTATCTCTTTAAAAGTAGGACTTATAACAGCCACAAACTGGTATACATTTTTAATCAGGATACAATAAAAAAAAAAAAAAAATTGGTTTTATGGTATGATAAATGAACATCATACTAGGAATGCAAATGATGCATGTGTTTGGAAATGGATGACTGATTGCAACATTTTAGGAAAAGACATGTCATGGAATGATATTTGGAAAAATTCCAATAAGCCAATAATGCATTGAAAATAAAATGAGTATATTTAACATCATGAAGAGATTATATTTTACTCCCTTCCAGCTGTTTAAAATGGGTACAGTAGATAGCAAGTTATGTATAAAGTGTCAGGCAGCAGAAATAACTCAAATTCATTTACTGTGGGAATGTCAGAAAGTAAGAGTTGTGGTCTGTGTGAGAACTGCCTTGGTTGTCCATCCTAGGCCACCGTAGGTCATGTGAGGTGCCTGTGTCACGAGAGTTGTTAATGTTAGCCACGTTAGCTCATTTGTGTTGAACTGGCGACTGAAATAAAGAAGTTGTGCATGAAACCAGCTCGGCTTCCTCATTAACGTGACATGGTGTCAGAGTTAAAGGCCTACTGAAACCCACTACTACCAACCACGTAGTCTGATAGTTTATATATCAATGATGAAATCTTAACATTGCAACACATGCCAATACGGCCGGGTTAACTTATAAAGTGCAATTTTAAAATTCCCGCCACACTTCCGGTTGAAAAACTCCTTTGGATATGATTTATGCGCGTGACGTCACAAAAGCAACGGAAGTGGTTGGACCCCATCGGACCCGATAGAAAAGCCTCTTGTTTTCTTCGACAAAATTCCACATTATTCTGGACATCTGTGTTGGTGAATCTTTTGCAATTTGTTTAATGAACAATGGAGACTACAAAGAAAAACGTTGTAGGTGGGATCGATCGGTGTCTTAGCGGCTAAGTACAATACTGTAATATCTGTGATATTTGCATTAGTGTACTGTCTTTAAGGGTTTGGGGAACGCGCATGCGCGAGTGAGTTGGCGGAGAACTTGTGTGTGAGCGTGAGTTTTGGCTAACAGCAGCTCGTGTATGTGTGTGCGTTACTTTTTGAACTACAACCAGTTACCGCTTTTTAATAAAGCGATTGAGCAGCGCTTCCTCGTCTGTGTGACTCCTTCTCCACTGCGGGGCATTACAATACTTACAGCAACACAACAAGGACTACTTACTACGCCTAGCCGATGCTTGCCGCCAAACCCACGGATGAAGTCCTTCGTCGTGCCGTTGATCGCTGGAATGCAGGTGAGCACGGCTGTTGATGGGTTTCTATCTTCATTTGAGAACGATGCTACGCGCTAGCTCAGTAGCTAAGTGTGTCACCGATGTATTGTCTTGGAGATAAGTCACTTTAAATGTCCATTTCGCGTGCTCGACTCTCATTTTCAAGAGGATATAGTATCCGAGGTGGTTTAAAATACAAATCCGTGATTCACAATAGAAAAAGGAGAGAGTACATAGTTCTGTGAGGTCTGGTTGCTAAGTTAGCTTCAATGGCGTCGTTAGCACAGCATTGTTAAACTTCGCCAGCCTGGAAATCATTAACCGTGTATTTACATGTCCACGGTTTAATAGTATTGTTGATTTTCTATCTATCCTTCCAGTCAGAGGTTTATATATTTTGTTTCTATCTTCATTTGAGAACGATGCTATCGCGCTAGCTCAGTAGCTAAGTGTGTCACCGATGTATTGTCTTGGAGATAAAAGTCACTTTAAATGTCCATTTCGCGTGCTCGACTCTCATTTTCAAGAGGATATAGTATCCGAGGTGGTTTAAAATACAAATCCGTGATTCACAATAGAAAAAGGAGAGAGTACATAGTTCTGTGAGGTCTGGTTGCTAAGTTAGCTTCAATGGCGTCGTTAGCACAGCATTGTTAAACTTCGCCAGCCTGGAAATCATTAACCGTGTACTTACATGTCCACGGTTTAATAGTATTGTTGATTTTCTATCTATCCTTCCAGTCAGAGGTTTATATATTTTGTTTCTATCTTCATTTGAGAACGATGCTATCGCGCTAGCTCAGTAGCTAAGTGTGTCACCGATGTATTGTCTTGGAGATAAAAGTCACTTTAAATGTCCATTTCGCATGCTCGACTCTCATTTTCAAGAGGATATAGTATCCGAGGTGGTTTAAAATACAAATCCGTGATCCACAATATAAAAAGGAGAGTGTGGAATCCAATGAGCCAGCTTGTACCTAAGTTACGGTCAGAGCGAAAAAAGATACGTCCATCACTGCCTCTCAAGTCGTTCACTGTCACGTTCCTCATCTACGAATCTTTCATCCTCGCTCAAATTAATGGGGTAATCATCACTTTCTCGGTCCGAATCTCTCTCGCTCCATTGTAAACAATGGGGAATTGTGAGGAATACTAGCTCCTGTGACGTCACGCTACTTCCGGTACAGGCAAGGCTTTTTTTTTATCAGCGAGCAAAAGTTGCAAACTTTATCGTCGATTTTCTCTACTAAATCCTTTCAGCAAAAATATGGCAATATCGCGAAATGATCAAGTATGACACATAGAATGGATCTGCTATTCCCGTTTAACTAAAAAAAAATCATTTCAGTAGGCCTTTAAGGACTATAGAATAGAATAGAAAGTACTTTATTGATCCCTGGGGGAAATTCAGCATATATACAGTATGCCTACGGTGACCAAAGAATGGCAAAGTTTGGGCCCCTGAGCCCTTTAATTTAGCGTCGAGCGGAGTGTCCGCTATGAAGGCAGCGCTTTTCTCGTTTTCTGACATTACAAGACCTCTTGTATCCAGTTTGAAAGCCCGAGACGAAGAAAAGAAACACACAGACGTAGAAATTTATCAATGACCGCAATGTTCTTAAATTAATTTTCATTTAATGAATCATTATCAGTATTGACTATCCGCCAAGTCCTACAACTGTATTACATTTTTAATGCCTCTGGACATCGTATTTAATGCTTTTTAATGCCATTTAAGGCCTTAATTTTCTCAATATCCATTTAGTGCGTTTTTTAAAGCCCTGCGGAAACCCAGTCCATAACTATTCTTTCTACACTTGAGTGACAGGTAAGAATGTTAAGTAAAAAATATGTTAAGGGCATCTGCAACCTGACTTTTGAATTAGCCCATGGCCTTAAAGTTAAGGCTAAGGAGTGTGTTTTTGTGTAATATTTACACTTGCCAACATGTATGAGTTAAGAATGTTCAAATGTTACTTAAAACACGGCCTGCACAGTTAATAGAGGCTTTATAATACAATGGTACTGCACTTTTAGGAAAACATGTCACAAAAACATCTCTATAAAATGTTTTGTGTTAACATTTTTGGGTGTTTGGAAGAAATTAATAGGAATTTTATTGCTACAGCTTTTAACATTTTTTATTATAAATATTATATTTATATTATACCACTGTATTATATCCTATAATGAATTATTTAAAAAAAAAAACTCAGAACAAATTGAAGTCAAGTAGGCTGTTGGCAGACAATAACTAGTGTGTAACAAAGAAATTGGTGCAAAGCTTACCTGGCAGCTCACTAGTTGAGTGATAAAAGTGTCGGTAGTCCTGAATAAGTGGTGGTGGAGGAGGAATATAACTGGCCTCTATTGGGGGCATACTGGGGGTTCTGGTCACTGGTGATGCCTGGTTGTGAAGGTTAAGTACTCTGTGGAAAAAATAATAATAATCGCATCAAATTTAAAGAAGAAACTCAGTTCTTTGTTGTGTTGCAGACTTACCCCTTGGTTGGAGGAGGAGAGATAGGTGACATTGACGGACATGACCTTTTAGGAGGAGGCTCATCGTCCAGCTCATCATCGGAAGAGCTGTCCAGTGTCAGGTCAATCACATTCACTTTCTTACTGTTGTCATTGGACGACCCTCGTTTTTGCTCGTGGCTCTCCGTTTTAGGCACATCTGCGCATGAAGACATAACAAAGTCACAAAGTGTTTACACAAAACAAAGGAGACCACACAGGATGGGAAAATGCTAGGGGTGTAACGGTACGTGTATTTGTATTGAACCGTTTCAGTACGAGGGTTCCGGTTCGGTTCGGAGGTGTACCGAACAAGTTTCCACACGGACATATTAAGTAGCGTAACGCACGTTGTGTAAACAATGCACACCGAGGCACAACACATGGCATGCTAGCTGCTAACGGGCTACGATAGACTGACCATACGTCCTCTTTTCACCGGACATGTCCTCTTTTGCGGAGCTGTCAGGGCGGAGTTTCTTAAATGCCTCAAATGTCCGGCATTTTGAGTTAGGGTTGCGTGTATTTTCAATGTACGTTCAGGGTTAAGAAGGGGTTAAAAACAAAACAAATTGTGCGCGCAGCAGCATTGGTGAGGGAGGGGCAGAGACAGAGAGAGCGAGAGAGTTATGATAAACGCGCATGCGTCGTCAGGCTCTGCTTTTTATCCATAGATTTATCACATTTAATTTTTTATTATTTATAGCAGGGGTGTCAAAAGTGTGCCCCGGAGGCCATTTGCGGCCCACAGCTAATGTTTTAAAGGCCCACGGCACATTCTAAAAATACTATTAAAATAAACAAAAAGTGAAATAAAAAAGCTTAAAGGTGAAATGTAATTTAGAAAAAGTTGCAATGTTGACTAATAAAACAAAGCTGTTTTTTTTTCTTTCAAACTGTCATTGCTCAAAACATAATATTGAATCAAAATCAATGTTATTATGAATTATTGACCTAGCCAAGGTTCCGATTACTTCACATCAAATATTCCACTAAGAAAAATATTTTTGGTGGAAGACTTTGCAAATTTGGTAAATAAATAACCCAAAAATGTATATTTTGTTGTTTTCTTACTGTACCGAAAATGAACCAAACCGTGACCTCTAAACCGAGGTACGTACCGAACCGACATTTTTGTGTACCGTTACACCCCTAGAAAACTCTAAATGTTTGTGTGACAATCATTGGTACTTTAACTTTAAACTCTGTACCGCTGTCGACGCCGTAGTAGGAGGCCGACACCTCCTGCACCTCCCTTTTTGACCTCATGGGCGCCCAGCTTCCATCCTCTTTGAACTGGATTTCGTCACAGTCAGTACAGCTGTTCAGGATTTCCATGAACAACCTGAAAAAATAGCAACAAATTTTCACGGCACGCACTCTGACAATTAAAAAAAATCTACAGATGAGAAATTGTGCTCACCCATCAATAATTAGATGCTCATAGGGTGCCTTTTTGTCACATACCGGACACACCCATGTGGGCTTTTTCTCATTCATTTGGATATAAAGTGTAGCATCAAAGCACTGGAGGTGGGAGCATGTCAACGCTCGGCAAGCGATTGTCAGCCTCATCTTCCCAAGCTTTACAAAAAACACAACAACAGGAAGTTAGGTACTTCTCCTTGAAAGAGTATAATATTAATTACAGTAACAAAACCTACAGGACAAAGAAGAGACACGCGTAGACTGGTGGTGGCAATCTCGCTCTCTGGATCAGCTGTTAATTTCTCTTTGACTGCAAACAAAGACAGAGTATGATCAGAATTGTGGGCAAGACAAAGAGCATTTCCTGTTCATTTACACAACAACATAGGGTACCATGCTTTTATTAAGGTAAAGGGAGGCATTTTAAAACGTGTTTTAAAACATTGCTTTGACAAATAACGCCAACAATAAAAGTATTATAGAAAATGGATATTTAATATACTGTTTCATGTTTTTCATTTATTTATTTATTTCAGGCAATGACATAAAAAAGTACAAAGTTGACAACACATAATAATATAAATTAATATAGTGCAAAAGGTAATGTATAGTATGTAATGCATGATTGTCCAGTTTTGCCTGAAAGGGAGTGGGAAGAAGATAATTTATTTAATCCCACCCCCAGTTCTCCATTCAGTGATTATTCACATGAGTTTCACTGTTACTTTATTCAAGGATTATAATACAAATGTTCTCTTTGTGGCATTACCACAGGTAACAATAATTATTACACTGTAACAATAATTTGTATCAACAACGTAGGAATAATGAATATACCAACAATGGTAATAGACAACATAGCAATAATGGTAATAGACAACATAGCAATAATGGTAATAGACAACATAGCAATAATGGCAAGGAAACATTGAGCACATGTTAACACTTTGAGACAGAGTACAGCAGCAGGTCAAATTAAAGACCCTCATCTCTATATTTGAACCAGACCCCATGTTTGTATAAGTTTAAATGGGATTAATAGTTTGGCATTGCTTGTGTTGTAAATCCAGTTTGTTCCATAGTTTTACCCCGCATACAGAGACACAAAAACTTTTACGAGTGGTTTGAGCTCTCAGCAATGAGAAATATCCAAAGCCTCTCAAGTTATGAGCCTGCACTCGTCTTAAAAAAACCCGTTGTAGATTAGGCGGCAATAATTTGTTAAATGCTTTATATAAGATTATTAATGTATTATATTAACAAGGTCATCAAATTTGAGAAACTTTGATTGCATAAACAGATTATGAGTATGTTCTAAATAACTAACGTTGTGAATGATCCGCACTGCTCTTTTCTGTAATATGATCAGAGGATGAATTGTGTTGTGGTAAGTATTTCCCCCATACTTCAACACAGTATGTAAGGTATGCGAGTACCAAGGTGCAGTATAGAGTACGGAGTGCATTTTCATTGAGGTATAGTTTTGCTTTGTTTATAATTGAGAGGCTTTTGGAGATTTTTGTTTTAATGTGTCTGACATGAGTTTTTTTTTTTTTTCCATAATTGACCAAAATGATAAAAAACACCACTCCCTTTATTTAGTAATGACATCTATTTTAGTTAGGGCGGCACAAAAAAAAAATTCCCAACCAAATCGCGATGCTTATTCATACCGATCTAAATCGATTCATAATTTTCAAAAATAGATTTAAAAAAAATAGACAAAAAAATGCATATTCAAATTATTATTTTTTAATAAGAATACATTTTAAAAAAGGTTTTTAGGCCATCTGCATGCAACCAGCAGGAGCTTTGATAACATGCAACTTGTTTTGAAAAAGTTGTATTATAATTATTATACAAAATAGGGATGTCAGATAATATCGGACTGCCGATATTATCGGCCGATAATTGCTTTAAAATGTAATATCGGAAATTATCGGTATCAGTTTCAAAAAGTAAAATGTATGACTTTTTAAAACGCCGCTGTGTACACGGACGTAGGGAGAAGTACAGAGCGCCAATAAACCTTAAAGGCCTTTGTGTGCCGGCCCAGTGACATAATATCTACGGCTTTTCACACACACAAGTGAATGCCAGGCATACTTGGTCAACAGCCATACAGGTCACACTGAGGGTAGCCGTATAAACAACTTTAACACTGTTACAAATATGCGCCACACTGTGAACCCACACCAAACAAGAATGACAAACACGTTTCGGGAGAACATCCGCACAACAGAACAAATACCCAGAACCCCTTGCAGCACTAACTCTTCCAGGACGCTACAATATACACACCCCGCTAACCCCTTGGGAGCATGTCCCAAATTCCAAGCTGCTGTTTTGAGGCATGTTAAAAAAAATAATGGACTTTGTGACTTCAATAATAAATATGGCAGTGCCATGTTGGCATTTGTTTCCATAACTTGAGTTGGTTTATTTTGGAAAACCTTGTTACATTGTTTAATGCATCCAGCGGGGCATCACAACAAAATTAGGCATAATAATGTGTTAATTCCACGACTGTATATATCGGTATCGGTTGATATCGGAATCGGTAATTAAGAGTTGGACAATATCGGAATATCGGATATCGGCAAAAAAGCCATTATCGGACATCTCTAATACAAAATAATACATTGAGAATTTGTATTGAATTGAGAATCATGTTGAAACGAGACTCGCTTCTCAATCGAGAACTTATTCTTCACCCCAGCAATCCGAATTGAATCGAATCAAGTGTGAATCTTTTGGCACCTATCTATTATGATTGCAGCTGTTGCTGTTGTTTTTTTAACTATGGCGAAAAAGGCATTATTTCAAGTGGGGTGTTCATTTGTTCAGGTGGAAGATTGAGGCAAAAATAATTATTTGAGGAAAAGTGTTACTACTTTTGTTATCATCTTAGATCAGTTCCTGTATGTGATTTTAGGATGTGCTCTGATTTCATCAATCTAGGAAATATGAAAAAGCCAATGAATGTTTTTTTTATACAAAATGTTATGTAATGCAGTATTAATTGAACGTTATATTATTTGTACACTGCCAGATAACAACAAATAGAATGTAATATACAATGTGTATAACTCTTGCGGAGACAAGAGTTATACACATTGTTTTATTGACCAAACTATATAGCTTTGCATTAATTGTTAGATTAGTCCGGGGGTCGGCAACCCGTGGCTCTAGCGGCTCTTTAGTGCCGCCCAAGTGGCTTCCTGGAGCTTTTTCAAAAATATATGAAAATGGAAAAATGTGGGGGAAGGTATATTTTTAGTTTTAATAGGGTTTCTGTAGAAGGACAAACATGACACAAACCTCCCTAATTGTTAGAAATCCCACTGTTTATATTAAACATGCTTCACTGATGAGAGTATTTGGCGAGTGCTGCGTTCTCTTACTCATTTTGGCAGTCCTTGAACTCACCGTAGTTTGTTTACATGTTTAACTTTCTCTGACGCTGCCACAGAAAGATGTATTTTAAGCCAATCCTTTGTGTAATTTTTTCCACCACACGTTTCATGCTGTGCGTGAATGCACAAAGGTGAGCTTTGTTGATGTTATTGATTTGTGTGGAGCGCTAATCAGGCATATTTGACTGCAAGCTAATCGATGCTAACATGCTATTTAGGCTAGCTGTATGCGCATATTGCATCATTATGCCTCGTTTGTAGGTATATTTGAGCTAATTTAATATCCTTTACTTCTATCCTCTTTGTATATAATTTAATTTGCTGTGAGGCAATAATTTGTTTACATGTAAAATCTTCCACTCCTTCTTTTTCTCATTTTGTCCACCAAACGTTTTATGCTGTGCGTGAATGCACAAAGGTGAGCTTTGTTGATGTTATTGACTTGTTGGAGTGCTAATCAGGCATATTTGGACAGTGCATGACTGCAAGCTAATCAATGCTAACATGCTATTTAGGCTAGCTGTATGTATATATTGCATCATTATGCCTCATTTGTAGGTATATTTGAGCTCATTTAATATCCTTTACTTTTATTCTCCTTGTATATAAGTTAGTTTTGCATGTCTCATGACACATTATCTGTAGGGATGTCCGATAATGGCTTTTTGCCGATATCCGATATGCCGATATTGTCCAACTCTTTAATTACCGATACCGATATCAACCGATACCGATATCAACCGATATATACAGTCGTGGAATTAACACATTATTATGCCTAATTTGGACAACCAGGTATGGTGAAGATAAGGTACTTTTTTTAAAAATGAATCAAATAAAATAAGATAAATAAATTAAAAACATTTTCTTGAATAAAAAAGAAAGTAAAACAATATAAAAACAGTTACATAGAAACTAGTAATTAATGAAAATTTGTAAAATTAACTGTTAAAGGTTAGTATTATTTATTAGTGGACCAGCAGCACGCACAATCATGTGTGCTTACGGACTGTATCCCTTGCAGACTGTATTGATATATATTGATATATAATGTAGGAACCAGAATATTAATAACAGAAAGAAACAACCCTTTTGTGTGAATGAGTGTGAATGAGTGTAAATGGGGAGGGAGGTTTTTTGGGTTGGTGCACTAATTGTAAGTGTATCTTGTGTTTTTTATGTGGATTTAATAAAAAAAGAAAAGAAAACAAAAAAAAAAAAAAAAAAAAACGATACTGATAATAAAAAAACCGATACCGATAATGTCCTATATTACATTTTAACGCATTTATCGGCCGATAATACCGGCAGACCGATATTATCGGACATCTCTAATTATCTGTATGTAATATTGGCTGCATTTCTGATAGTTGTTTGTGTGCCATGTTGTTCCAAACCACACAATACGTTAAACAGCTTGCAAAGATTGTAATAAATCCATTAGAAGAAGACAGCCTGCTGTTTCTTTTAACTTGGACACACACACCTATACCCCTGGCTGACTAAGCCAGTGACTTCCAGGAGTTATTGCACCCCCTGAGAAGCCTCCATTTTGCTAATGTTTTCCAATGTTGAAAAATGTGTAGAATAAATATTCAATTTCAACATTTGTGTCAACGAAGATTTGTGTCAGCCTGCGACACAGTCATTTTGATAGTTGGCTAATATAGACACTTACATAATGTATTGCCTTCATTATAAAACTTATATAAGGCTTTTAATTTGTGCAACTCCAGACAATTTTATTTTTTGTATTTTTGGTCCAATAGGGGTCTCAACATTTTGGGTTGCCGAACACTGGATTAGGCCATATATGGTTGAATGGTTATATCTTAATAGCTCTCTGCAGAGCGATCGCTTTAATTAAATACCACAGCTTTATTTTGGCTTTGAGTACTAATATGGAGTCTTTCTAGTGCTTTGTGAAAAGTCACTGTGGAGTTGTGATCGCAAGACAGTCGGACAGGCTGCGCACCACACGTTAGTATCAGCGTATCGATTATCAATTCAATAATCCCCAAAGCACCCAAAGCGTCTAAAGTATGAATGAAAAGCGTGACCACAAAAAGCTGTTTAGTCTCTGAGCCCTGACCTGAAGAAGATGACGAATAATTAACGGGTAGTGTAAATAGTGTGGTTTGGAGGCAAGGCAGTGTTTAACAGCCAGGAAAAAGTAGAGAAGAATATTTATATAGCAACTGACAAATATCACTCGCTAAAAGTTTTTTTAGGACAACATTTTTAGAAGCTGGTGTGTGCAAGTGCTGCAATGATATGGGGACAGTCAAACAAACAGGGTTGTCGGCTGAATTTTAGTTTTGGGAAATGTGCATCAACACCAAGAAGTGTTGCCAAATGTGAATGAAGATTACCGTATTTTTCGAATTATAAATCGCAGTTTTTTCATAGTTTGGCCGGGGGTGCGATTTAAACTCTGGAGCGATTTATGTGTGAAATTATTAACACATTACCGTAAAATATCAAATAATAGTATTTATCTCATTCACGTAAGAGACTAGGCGTATATCAGCAATCGTTACACACACGTCAACCAATAAAAATTTGGTGGGGGCGGGTCATGGCAGAAGTGCATTGTGAAAAAAAAGATACTACCTGCTACTACTTCCGTACCGGGAGAATGCGCCATGCAAGTTTTCTGGATGTCATTGGATGGATTGAAAACGCATGGGCTTCAGTGACAACCGAAACCATCCTGTTCGGATTCAGAAAGGCTGGAATAATTGGAACTGCAACGGACGATGACTCTGACGATAGAAGAGGAAGCGGCGCATTGTCTACCTTTGGAGTTGGCAGTTGTTTAGAAGCGACACCGAGAAGATTTAATGGGATTTAGCGATTAGGAGTGACAGATTGTTTGGTAAACGTATAGCATGTTCTATATGTTACAGTTATTTGAATGACTCTTACCATAATATGTTACGTTAACATACCAGGCACGTTCTCAGTTGGTTATTTATGCCTAATATAACGTACACTTATTCAGCCTGTTTTTCACTATTCTTTATTTATTTTAAATTGCCTTTCAAATGTCTATTCTTGGTGTTGGATTTTATCAAATACATTTCCCCCAAAAGATGCAACTTATACTCCAGTGCGACTTAAATAGGTTTTTTTCCTTCTTTATTATGCATTTTCGGCCGGTGCGACTTATACTACAGAGGCATTTATAATCCGAAAAATACGGTACACAAATCCTCATTAGCTAAATTCCTTTTTTCCTTATTTGCTATTTGACTTTATTTTCAAAACAGGGACAGTACATATTGATGAAGATACAAGTCTAAATGTAATTGTAGCCAGTGACTAATTTCCATCTTTGGTCCCTGCGGCAATTAATGCCAAACATATAAGAACAGGACAGTACCAAACAACCGGACAAGGCCATATACAACAATAAAACAATAATAATAGACAGTAGATAGTGTAAGAGTGCTTAAGTGCTTGAGTGTTAAGATATACAAGAAGAGAATTGCACATTGCCTGTTACAAAGTGCTAATTCGAAAGTTTGTAAAGTGCTGGTGTAAACTTAAACTGCACATTTCCCTATTGCCTTTAACTTGCACACACAGACGTGTGTATAGTTGTGATTATATACGCACTATTGCACAACTTTGCAAACATAACAAAATGTATGTAAGCAGACAGGGTCACAAGACTGGCTTATCGCCAGCAACATCCCCATCAAAAAACAACCCATACATTAAAAATACAGTTATTAATTATATAAATTACGTGTGGTAATACAACACATCCAGTGAATTTCAAAATTATTTGCAACAACTAAACTTACTCAGCGCTCTTGAGTGGTCTGGATTCCTGATTCCTCTGGCTCGTAGCCTTTGTAACAACACCGCAGAGGACTGTTGCATGACCAAATAAACAGCCATGGAAAAACTCTGACAAAAGAGACATGAACAAAATGTCATGCTGAGGTGACTCAAAGCATCTGCTTCCTTAGGTTGTTTTAAAAAGGTCTTGTCATCCTTTTGTTCAATTCTTTCTCCTTACCCTTCCAATTTCTGAAGTCCATGACACAATAATTGTGTTGGGGACTGTAGTGGACAGTCGCACAAGGGAGGTTATGTTTATGGGGCGACTTGGTCTTTTTGGTTCAACTCCATTTTTGGTAGGAGGAAGATAGCCCTGCAAGGGGAAAAAACATGTTTTACCTCAGTGACGGACGACACACTCAAATACAAAACACAGTTTGTTGATGGACATGTTTGAACTCACAGGGAGATTGCAGGGCTTTCCATTCACCTTCACACTCAGATTTGGAGGGAAATGGTCCTCCTGTGGACAGCTCGTCTCTGATAAACAAAACCTAAAAGGGTGGCAAAGATGTTACAGAATTAGGCTATTGAGATACTATCCAGTGTTTCCCATAAACTGCCAAGATACCTGTGGCGGTGGGGGCGTGGCTATGGGCGTGGTCACCATGACACCATCAAGTAATTTGCATAATTTACTACAATGATATGATTTTCTCTAAAAAGGCTCAAAAAATGTATACTTACTAATTAATAATAACAGTTTTGTTTTAAACGTCCATCCATCCATCCATCTATTTTACAATATTGATTGATTGATTGATTGAGACTTTTATTAGTAGGTTGCACAGTGAAGTACATATTCCGTACAATTGACCACTAAATGGTAACACCCGAATAAGTTTTTCAACTTGTTTAAGTCGGGGTCCACTTAAATTGATTCATGATACAGATATATACTATCATCATAATACAGTCATCACACAAGATAATCACATTTAATTATTTACATTATTTACAATCAGGGGGGTGGAGGGGTGGGGGGGGGGTTGGGGGGGTATGGACATCAAGTAGTGGACATAGAGAGAGAGAGAGAGAGAGAGAGAGAGAGAGAGAGAGAGAGAGAGAGAGAGAGAGAGAGAGAGAGAGAGAGAGAGAGAGATCAGAAGGCATAAGAAAAAGAAAAAGTATCTGCATTTGATTGTTTACATTTGATTATTAGCAATCCGGCGAGGGTGTTAGTTTAGGGTTGTAGCTGCCTGGAGGTGAACTTTTATTGCGGTTTTGAAGGAGGATAGAGATGCCCTTTCTTTTATACCTGTTGGGAGCGCATTCCACATTGATGTGGCATAGAAAGAGAATGAGTTAAGACCTTTGTTAGTTCGGAATCTGGGTTTAACGTGGTTAGTGGAGCACCCCCTGGTATAATTACAACACTTTATGTACTTATTTATATACAGATTTAAACAATAAGTTATTCACTGAAATATATTTATTAATTGCGGTTTTTACAAAAAATATATCTTATAAAATATAAAAGCTAAAATGTCTCTTAAAACTCTGCCCCTTTATTTAGTGCATACTAAATAATTTAACTTTAGCCTACTACTAAAACCATATTATTTACCAGCAACATAAAGTGAAACAGATGCAGAGGTGTCCTGCCACAGTCAGTAACAAATAAACAGAAAACAGTAGTGGTCAAATACAAATAAGGCAACAAGAGAAGTATTCTACACTTCTCTTTTGTAAAGTAAATCTGAACAGCCTATATGGGCATCTACATCAACTATATGATTTGCCTGAGAAGCTGGACAGGACAAAAAAAAATTAAAAACATTTTTTTTTTTTTTTTTAAATCTGTGGCGGACGTAATTCTTTCGTGGCGGGCCGCCACAAATAAATGAATGTGTGGGAAACACTGGAAGAAATCAAGTGCAAAGCAAAACAACCTGGACACTAAGTGAATGTGGTCTTATTAGTGTGTGAATGTGTGTGTGTGAATGGGTGAATGTGGAAATAGTGTCAAAGCGCTTTGAGTTCCTTAAAAAAGGTAGAAAAGCGATATACAAGTACGACCCATTTACCATTTACCATATTACAGTTTCAAACAAACTGGTGGACTTCTACAATCTGATTGGTACATAAACAAATCAGGTTTGACTCTAAATAGCTTAATATTGACTTAACTACAAGTAGCAAACATACGAGACACACTGAACTGATCTTGTGTTTAGCATGTACTGTATGTAGTTGGCATGCATGTCTGACAGAATCATGTCTTTTTTAATGCATTAAAGCAAATAATTATACTTCAAAATCCTCTTAAAGTTTGCTTAGCTATTTGCTGGTGCTCTATAGTCCAGTGGGCTGTCTATATAATTACTCAATTAATCCAAGAAAGCCAATTTTGCTTCACATTGTGTGCAGAGCAGTGTATGGACAACTTTGGTTTAAGAGTTGGTCCCAAACATGGTGCCCTGTAGTCACGTGAGGGGCCAGGGTTTCCCCTTAATGTATTTGATTGTGGCGGTGCGCAACAGCTTCACTTTAGCCGCCACACCTCACAAAATAAAGTAATATAATGTATTGTAGCGTCCAGAAGAAAACAAAGTCTGATGCTCATTTTTAACTTTTATTGCCAATGTTATGCTAACCACGGGCCCAATTCAAACAAGTATTTCCTCCATGCACACATGTCTGCCTCAGTGTTTCACTCCTAGACACACATTTCTTCATTCTTTGATGACACGGTGTGTTCACAGACTATTGGAAAGATGACCATCATAACACACTAACATACATACTAACACCAGCAGGTAGTTACAGTATGAATGGCTGTATATAGTTAATTATTTACGCACTATTGACTAATAACTCTCTGTGAGCGCTTTGAGTATCTAATAATAGAAAAGCGCAATATAAAATCTAATCCATTATTATTTATTATTATAATGAGGCAGCGAAAATTAGGCCGGAAAAAGACGTACCGTATTTGAACAACAATATAAAAAGACGAACCACTTAATAATGACAACAACAGTTTTACATTTTAAGAATGCAATACAGTTCATTGCATTCAACATAGTAATCAATGTTCATTTTGCCAATATAACATGTTTGAGATGAAAACACATACCGTATTTTTCGACTATAAGTCGCAGTTTTTTTTATAGTTTGGCCTGGGGTGCGACTTATACTCAGGAACGACTTGTGTGTGTAATTATTAACACATTAGCGTAAAATATCAAATAATATTATTTAGCGCGTGCCAGCAATCGGAGGGTTGCTGGTTACTGGGGTTCAATCCCCACCTTCTACCATCCTAGTCACGTCCGTTGTGTCCTTGGGCAAGACACTTCACCCTTGCTCCTGATGGCTGCTGGTTAGCGCCTTGCATGGCAGCTCCCGCCATCAGTGTGTGAATGTGTGTGTGAATGGGTGAATGTGGAAATACTGTCAAAGCACTTTGAGTACCTTGAAGGTAGAAAAGCGCTATACAAGTATAACCCATTTATCATTTATTTATAGCTCATTCACGTAAGAGACTAGACGTATAAGATTTCATGGGATTTAGCGATTAGGAGTGACAGATTGTTTGGTAAATGTATAGCATGTTCTATATGTCATAGTTATTTGAATGACTCTTACCATAATATGTTACGTTAACATACCAGGCACGTTCTCAGTTGGTTATTTATGCCTCATATAACGTACACTTATTCAGCCTGTTGTTCACTATTCTTTATTTATTTTAAATTGCCTTTCAAATGTCTATTCTTTGTGTTGGCTTTTATCAAATACATTTCCGCAAAAAATGCGACTTATATGTTTTTTTCCTTCTTTATTATGCATATTCGGCCGGGGCGACTTATACTCCAAAAAATACGGTAGTCAAAGCTCACGTTTCGCACAGACTGTTTAGGTGTTGCACAGCGTGTTTACGTCACAGATCATACGCCCCCTGCACTGCACAACACCAGTCTTTTAAATACGCTCGAGTTTAGAAAACGTTTTCACCGACATAACTCACGATGGTAGACGCCGCAGAAAGCAGTGGACAAGATCCATAGCAAAACGAGGGAATTAACAAGCGACAAAAGTTGTCAAAGGTGTGGGAACACTTCACACTAAAATCGAAGGAAAACGCAGTAGTATGCAAACATTGCAAAGTGGAGCTCGCATACCACAATAGCACAAGTTCGATGCTGCAGCACCTGTCGAGAACAGCATCAGATTGAGGAAGGTCTTCGTATTATCGAATTTAAACGCAAAAGTTGTGTTTGCAAAATAAATGTTATTCATTATGATAACCTGGGTGTGTTCTCTCACTCCCGCGAAGTCATCAAATGCCGCCAAAAGGTGTTGAAAACTAACAACTCTATCCGAGCTGTCGTGTTCAATTAGCCTTTCATTTTAACCGCGCGAAAGCAGTGGTGCAAAGTTATTCAGGTTATTCAAGTCATGCAACCACATCAATGTTTCCCACACATTCATTTATTTGTGGCGGCCCGCCACGAAAGAATTACGTCCGCCACAAATTAAAAAAATAAAATAATATTTTTTTTTTTTTGTCCTGTCCAGCTTCTCAGGCAAATCATATAGTTGATGTAGATGCCCATATAGGCTGTTCAGATTTACTTTACAAGAGAAGTGTAGGATACTTCTCTTGTTGCCTTATTTGTATTTGACCACTACTGTTTTCTGTTTATTTGTTACTGACTGTGGCAGGACACCTCTGCCTCTGTTTCACTTTATGTTGCTGGTAAATAATATGGTTGTAGTAGTAGGCTAAAGTTAAATTATTTAGTATGCACTAATTAAAGGGGCAGAGCTTTAAGAGACATTTTAGCTTTTATATTTTATAAGATATATTTTTTGTAAGAACCACAATTAATAAATATATTTCAGTGAATAACTTATTGTTCAAATCTGTATATAAATATGCACATATAGTGTTGTAATTATATTGTAAAATGGATGGATGGATGGACGTTTAAAACAAAACTGTTATTATTAATTAGTAAGTATACATTTTTTTAGCCTTTTTAGAGAAAATCATATCGTTGTAGTAAATTATGCAAATTACTCGATTATGTCATGGTGACCACGCCCATTGCCACGCCCCCACCGCCACAGGTATCTTGGCCGTTTATGGGAAACACTGCACATGCTACTTGGATAGCTTTCACTTTCAATCATTATAGTCTCTGTAGAATTTAGGAGTTCCAAGTCCTTGTTCACAGTGGTAGCACTTGTGTGCCACGTTCCTGTCAAGCATATTGGTTCTCAATATGAAGTTGCACATTTCAAATGCAGTCTTAAAGGCACAACCTAATCCACTTGTTGTGTTTGATATAATGAAAACTGTTCTTATCGTTTTATTTTTGATACTCAAAAGTTTTGACACACCTTCGCCTCATTCAATGTGTTTTCTTTATTTTCATGACTATTTACATTGTAGATTGTCACTGAAGGCATCAAATGAACACGTGGAGTTATGTACTTAACAAAAAAAGATGAAATAACTAAAAAAAACATGTTTTATTTTCTAGTTTCTTCAAAATAGCCACACTTTGCTCTGATTACTGCTTTGCACACTCTTGGCATTCTCTCGATGAGCTTCCAAGCATACCTGTGAAGTGAAAACCATTACAGGTTCCATTGAGAGAATGCCAAGAGTGTGCAAAAAATTAATCAGAGCAAAGGGTGGCTATTTTGAAGAAACTACAATATAAAACATGTTCAGTTATTTCACCTTTTTTTGTTAAGTACATAACTCCACATGTGTTCATTCATAGTTTTGATGTCTTCAGTGACAATCTGCAATGTAAATAGTCATGAAAATAAAGAAAACGCATTGAATGAGAAGGTGTGTCCACACTTTTGGCCTGTACTGTACATATGTGTTTTCATCTCAAACATGTTATATTGGCAAAATGAACATTGATTACTATGTTGAATGCAATGAACTGTATTGCATTCTTAAAATGTGAAACTGTTGTTGTCATTATAAAGTGGTTCGTCTTTTTATATTGTTCATGTATTGTTGGCAGGATGAAAACAGCTCAGTGGATTTGCGTAGAGAAACCAACATTTAAACAGCACCGTATAATAATCATCAAGAACGTCGTTTATGCGGTCACACCACACAGCACAGAGGGCTGTGAGCGCACCTGTTTTTATTAGCACACACAAATTGGCACAATCAAGCACAGATGCATTTCAGCTGTGCGTGTCAGCCTTTAATAATGAAAATCAAAAACAGGCATTTAGGAAAAAAAAGACAATTAGGCCAAATGCAATAATTCAGGGCACATCTTAACACATATAATTAAAACTTAATAAAGCAAAAATATGATTTTTTTTCGATTACTTGATCGGGATATTTGATAGAATACTCGATTACTAAAATACTCAATAGCTGCAGCTCTAATCTATTCATATTACTTTAACCCTTGTGTAATGTTCATATTGTTGTTACTCAGCCAGCGTTTGTGGGTCTGATGGACCCGTTGCATTTTGTGGCTTTTAATGCCTCACAATCAAACACTTTTATGTTAAAATACTGAACAGATGTTTACCTTATCACAATAAACATCTGTTTACCTTATCACAATAAACATCTGTTCAGTATTTTAACATAAAAGTGTTTGATTGTGAGGCATTAAAAGCCACAAAATACAACGGGTCCATCAGACCCACAAACGCTGGCTGAGTAACAACAATATGAACGTTGCGCGGAAAATTTCTCTGCCAGTTTCTGCATCCCACAGGGATTCTTCTTTTGTGTTTCTGCACCTGCGGTTCCCACACAAGGTTGCAACATCGTTTGTCAACACTGTCTGCTCTCATTTTCTCGCACATTTGACCCTCTGATGTTCTGTGTACCTACACTCTGTTCTCCTCCTGTCTAGGCCTGATGTGTGTGTGTGTGTTTGTGTGTGTGGGTGGGTGGGTGCGTGTGGTACACAGAACATCAATCTCCACACTTCTATTAGCCCCGGGTCCAGTGGACCCGGACAAATTATATGTAATAGAAATGTGTAGGGGGGGTGTATGGTGTGTGGTCATTAAATATGTTTTCTGATATATGTTCTTCACAGAATATGAGCCAACGTCAGTGAGTCTCAGTTTGACTAAATTAATTAATTGTATCATTTTTCTTTTAATAAAAAAATGAAAACGGGTCCCACAGACCCGAACACCACACAAGGGTTACTTTGTTTTTATGTAAAATACACTCATTTTTAAGGTGTGGTGGCTTTTATTTTGCCGTGACGGTGCGCCACAATCAAATCCTGTAAGTGAAAACCCTGAAATGCCATTAGTACGTCATGATGCTACAGTATAGATACAAGAGAGTCAAATTTAAATTCCTTTCCTTCCTTTAAACACCCAAAAAAGGGTTTGATTGTACCTTAATTGGACTTGAACCGCAAAGTCACACTTGGTCCCAGATATGTCCCTAACAGAAAGGAAGGAGAGAATGTTAGATTGAGTTCACTGCTATTACAATTTCCTTCTGTCTTGTTGATGATTTACAACATTGACAAGAGAGTTGTCTCAACTTACATAGAGCTGCTGATTTGTTGAACTTGTAGTGGCGTTAATGCAAAGGCGTAACAAGCTTCCTGGAACCGCTGACTGTTGTCGGAGGCTACAATAAACAAAGACAGCACTAACAGCATTGAAAATCTACTGATATGTCTAAGCTCAAATCTGTGTTCAGTCATAATAAAAAAATAAATAAGTGGGAGGTGGTGGACTCACTCAGACTGGTGGGTTTAATGAGCTCGTCGAGCACGTCGTAGAATGGCAATCTCTGCAGTTTGACGTCGGGGTGAACGGGGTGCAGGGATGAGGGCAGGTGAGGCAGACTGAGCTCATGCTTGGGCCCGAGCAGCGAAACAGGCAACAGAGGCGAGGGCGACCCATGGTTGTCAAAGCCAAGCTGTGCGAGGCCTGCGGGGAGGCTGGAGGCAGAATGGACGCCGGGCAGTGCGAGGTCCACCGGCGAAACCATTTTGGTGGGGAATCGCCGTCTGTAGAGCTCTTTAATCTTCATCTGCATGGCAGGACTGCAACCAGCCTTTACGAGGTGGAGAGCTTTTGTCAAAAGTTCATGTTTGCGCCCATGCTTGTTGCGTCCGGCGAACCCCAGCAAGACTTGGAGCTCCGAAACACGAAGGCTCATTACCATTTGCTGGTGAAAAATTAAGAGGTCAAGAGGTTAACACCGTGTCACACATTATCCCAGCTTTCGGCAAGAAACCAATTATGCCTGTCTCTGACATTAAATGAGTAACTCTGGATTTCCACTTAATGCGTAATGGCTGCTGAAAAGCACCGCCACAAAATATTTCCCGTGTCTGTTGCTGATGTACACCGTGCAGCAAGGTAGATCGGGCTTTAATGAGATCTTGGTACCGTATTTTTCGGACTATAAGTCGCAGTTTTTTTCATAGTTTTGCTTATACTCAGGAGCGACTTATGTGTGAAATTATTAACACATTAGCGCAAAATATCAAATAATATTATTTAGCTCATTCACGTAAGAGACTAGACGTATAAGATTTCATGGGATTTAGCGATCAGGAGTGACAGATGTTTTGGTAAACGTATAGCATGTTCTATATATTATAGTTATTTGAATGATTCTTACCATAATATGTTACGTTAACATACCAGGCACGTTCTCAGTTGGTTATTTATGCCTCATATAACGTACACTTATTCAGCCTGTTGTTCACTATTCTTTATTTATTTTAAATTGCCTTTCAAATGTCTATTCTTGGTGTTGGCTTTTATCTAATAAATTTCCCCCAAAAATGCGATTTATACTCCAGTGCGACTTACACTACCGTTCAAAAGTTTGGGGTCACCCAAACAATTTTCTGGAATAGCCTTCATTTCTAAGAACAAGAATAGACTGTTGAGTTTCAGATGAAAGTTATCTTTTTTTGGCCATTTTGAGCGTTTAATTGACCCCACAAATGTGATGCTCCAGAAACTCAATCTGTTTAAAGGAAGGTCAGTTTTGTAGCTTCTGTAACGAGCTAAACTGTTTTCAGATGTGTGAACATGATTGCACAAGGGTTTTCTAATCATCAATTAGCCTTCTGAGCCAATGAGCAAACACATTGTACCATTAGAACACTGGAGTGATAGTTGCTGGAAATGGGCCTCTATACACCTATGTAGATATATTGCACCAAAAACCAGACATTTGCAGCTAGAATAGTCATTTACCACATTAGCAATGTATAAAGTGTATTTCTTTAAAGTTAAGACTAGTTTAAAGTCATCTTCATTGAAAAGTACAGTGCTTTTCCTTCAAAATAAGGACATTTCAATGTGACCCCAAACTTTTGAACGGTAGTGTATATGTTTTTTTCCTTCTTTATTATGCATTTTCGGCCGGTGCGACTTACACTCCGGAGCGACTTATACTCATTTCATTCATTTTTTTCCATTCATTTTCATTTATTTATTTATTTCAGGCAATGACATACAAAAATAATAATAATAATTTAAAAAAAAGTACAAAGTTGACAACACATAATAATATAAATTAATATAGTGCAAAAGGTCATGTATAGTATGTAAAGCATGATTGTTCAGTTTTGCCTGAAAGGGAGTGGGAAGATACCGAAAAATACGGTAATCAAAGTGTAATCACGTGATGGGGGAGTTTTGGTAAAGTGAACCACAAACAAGTTTATTCTGTCCATCCAGAGGAACAACAGCAAACAAACTCGGTCCTGCCTTACGATGTTTGTAACGACTGGCTGAACGGCAACACCGCGGAATGTCTCAAGTTTTGCCGTCCATGAATACCGTATTTTTCGGTATTCGCTCCGGAGTATAAGTCGCACCTGCCGAAAATGCATAATAAAGAATGAACAAAACATACATAAGTCGCACTGGAGTATAAGTCGCATTATTGGGGGAAATTTATTTGATAAAACCCAACACCAAGAATAGACATTTGAAAGGCAATTTAAAATAAATAAAGAATAGTGAACAACAGGCTGAATAAGTATACGTTATATGAGGCATAAATAACCAACTGAGAACGTGCCTGGTATGTTAACGTAACATATTATGGTAAGAGTCATTCAAATAACTACAACATATAGAACATGCTATACGTTTACCAAACAATCTGTCGCTCCTGATCGCTAAATCCCATGAAATCTTATACGTCTAGTCTCTTACGTGAATGAGCTAAATAATATTATTTGATATTTTACGGTAATGTGTTAATAATTTCATACATAAGTCGCACCCCCGGCCAAACTATGAAAAAACCTGTGACGTATAGTCAGAAAAATACGGTACCCACAGGCAGGCGTCTGTGGCGACACTGACTTGACTATAGACTTCTGGAAAATTAAAAAAAACATTTTTTACCTTGCAGAACGACAACTTTGTTTTCTATTTGTAGCAAACAACAACACAACACTATTATCATCCCTGGCGAGCGTTGCACACACGCAAGCACACACCCTGATTGAACTCCTACTAACCTCTCCGTTTCTTCCCCGTCCCCAAATCAGCTGGTTTTTGACACAGGTCCTCAAATAGCTGTCCAGCATGTGCCTGTAATATGATTCTTTGATTTGTGACCTCCAGAATCAGCATGTCTTCATTACATTACATATAAATTATAAAGCTGAGTTTTGGCTAGGGCTGCACAATTAATCAAATTTTAATCATGATCACATTTCGGCTGCCACGATTAAACGAGGGTGATTGTCGTCGAGATCAACATTTAAAAAGCATATCAAACCAAGCTATTTCACAACCGCTGGGTTAGAGAATAGCCCCAAGTAGCACAAGCACATCCACGCAGAAGCCTTTGTGTATAAGCACAAAACTACATCACCATGCCAAACTGAGACAGTAACATTATTACTATTTTTAACTTTAACATTACCTAACTTTTCCTCAGGGTTGCTGCAGCCGATCGCTTCGTTTCACTTCATTTCACTTGCTTCACTTCCGTGGTCTGGCGTGCGTTCAAGACCGCACTGCTCTTATTAGATGGCGAGGAAATACAGTCTGGTGTGCCGTGGGAGATTATGTAATTTCACCTAGCTGGGTTAAAAGTATTTTTTGCAAACCAGTAGTTATAATCCGCACATAATGTGCCGTTGTTGAGTGTCTGTGCTGTCTCGAGCTCGGCAGAGTAACCGTGTAATAGATGCTTTGTAGATGTCGGGAACGACGACGACGGTTTGTCGTGATCAAAATATGCAGACGACAGCGGGAGGCAGCGTGCAGGTAAAGCAAAAATAACTAAAAGGCGAGTGCCGCTAAGAAAAGGCATTGAAGCTTAGGGAAGGCTATGCAAAACGAAACTAAAAACTGGACTGGCTGCAAAGTAAACAAAAACAGAATGCAGGATGACAGCAAAGACTTGCAGCGTGTGGAGCAGAGACAGCGTCCACAAAGTACATCCAAACATGACATGACAATCAACAATGTCCCCACAAAGAAGGATAGCATCCGCCATAGTTGCCAACCCTCCCGAATTTTCCGGGAGACTCCCGAAAATCTCCCGGGACAACCATTCTCCCGAATTTCTCCTTATTTCCAGCCGGACTTAAGGCACGCCCACTCCAGGTCCGTGCGGACCTGAGTGAGGACAGCCTGTCGTCACGTCCGCTTGGCCAACCAAAAAGTAACCACAGAACACTATACCGTAGAGTGTTCTGTGGTTACTTTTTGGTTGGCCAACGGTTTACGTTGTATTGCGCACCCTGACGGCAAGTGTGGCAGTCGGTTCTGAAGTATGAAGTAAAGAGACGTAACTTCGTCACCTCGCCTGGTTATTGACTCCAACCCAGAATATTACACTGCCCATACCTATGCTCCTTCAAAGGCTGTGCTACTGGCTGCAAAGCATTGCACTTTTGAAATACAACAATGATTAGAGAGGAGTGTTATGTAATTCAAGTATTTATTTAATGTATATGTATATACATAAATAAATGATAAATGGGTTATACTTGTATAGCGCTTTTCTACCTTCAAGGTACTCAAAGCGCTTTGACAGTATTTCCACATTCACCCATACATTCACACACTGATGG
Organism: Entelurus aequoreus; assembly: GCF_033978785.1. Taxonomy (NCBI): domain Eukaryota; kingdom Metazoa; phylum Chordata; class Actinopteri; order Syngnathiformes; family Syngnathidae; genus Entelurus; species Entelurus aequoreus. The sequence continues at coordinate 49,000,952 of NC_084740.1, forward strand.
CGGGAGATGCCATGCAAGGCGCTAACCAGCAGCCATCAGGAGCAAGGGTGAAGTGTCTTGCCCAAGGACACAACGGACGTGACTAGGAAGGTTGAAGGTGGGGATTGAACCCCAGTAACCAGCAACACTCCGATTGCTGGCACAGCCACTCTACCAACTTCGCCACGCCGTCCCTATATATATAATAAAATACATATATATACTGTATATATATATATATATATACTGTATATATATATATATATATATATATATATATATATATATATATATATATATATATATACCGTTCAAAAGTTTGGGGTCACATTGAAATGTCCTTATTTTTGAAGGAAAAGCACTGTACTTTTCAATGAAGTTAACTTTAAACTAGTCTTAACTTTAAAGAAATACACTCTATACATTGCTAATGTGGTAAATGACTATTCTAGCTGCAAATGTCTGGTTTTTGGTGCAATATCTACATAGGTGTATAGAGGCCCATTTCCAGCAACTATCACTCCAGTGTTCTAATGGTACAATGTGTTTGCTCATTGGCTCAGAAGGCTAATTGATGATTAGAAAACCCTTGTGCAATCATGTTCACACATCTGAAAACAGTTTAGCTTGTTACAGAAGCTACAAAACTGACCTTCCTTTGAGCAGATTGAGTTTCTGGAGCATCACATTTGTGGGGTCAATTAAACGCTCAAAATGGCCAGAAAAAGAGAACTTTCATCTGAAACTCGACAGTCTATTATTGTTCTTAGAAATGAAGGCTATTCCACAAAATTGTTTGGGTGACACCAAACTTTTGAACGGTAGTGTATATATATATAATTCACTGAAAGTCAAGTATTTATTTTATTTATATATGTATATATATATATGTATATTAGGGCTGCAACAACTAATCGATTATATCGATTAAAATCGATTATAAAAATAGTTGGCGATTCATTTAGTCATCGATTCGTTGGATCTATGCCAGGGGTCGGCAACCTTTACCACTCAAAGAGCCATTTTGGCAAGTTTCACACATTAAAGAAAGTAATGGGAGCCACAAAAAAAATTTTAAATTTAAAATGAAAAACACCGCATACAAAGCTTACATGCTTTGTGCTATGTTATCCAGGGGTCTCAGACACACGCACCGGCACGCACTTTAATGTGGGAATTTGATGTTAGTGCAGCCCGCGAGTTTTGGATGAATGTCGCTTGTGTCACACTTGCCAACCCTCTCATTTTTCCCGGGAGACTCCCGAATATCAGAGTGTGATGACACTGCATTTGGCGCCCTCTACAGTCTGCCCAATCAGTGTACCTACTCGGCCACAAGTGGAATGCAGCTCTAGCTTGCTCACATAAGAGACAGCAAGGCTACTAAGTCAGCAGCCACACATCTTACACTGACGGTACCAATACCCAGAATCCCATGCAGCCCTAACTCTTCCGCTCAACCAACCACGAAGAGGGGGGGGGGGGGGGTTGATGTGTGGGGGGATTTGGTGGTAGCGGGGGTGTATAATGTAGACCGGAAGAGTTAGGACTGCATGGGATTCTGGGTAATGGTTGTGTTGTGTTTATGTTGTGTTACAGTGGGATGTTCTCCAGAAATGTGTTTTTCATTCTTTTTTGGTGTGGGTTCACAGTGTGGCGCATATTTGTAACGTAACAATGTTGAAGTTGTTTGATACGGCTACCGTCAGTGTAAGCTGTGTGGCTGATGAGTAAGTATGCTTTGCTGTCTCCTGTGTGAGCAAGTAATAACAACATGCAACATGTGGCTGGCCTGGCATGCTGTATGTAAATGCTATAGAGGATAATTACTGCAGTGCAATTAGGGCACGCCCTTTATATAGTAATTAGAGTGTTAATAGGATTATTTTTCCCTGGGAGTAGTCTATGAGAGACACTGACATCCATAAGTCTACTGGGAAAATCGAGGGGGTCAGCATGCATGTAGCTGAGCCGCATCAGAGTGGTCAAGGAGCCGCATGCGGCTCCGGAGCCGCGGGTTGCCGACCCCTGATCTATGCTATGCGCATGCGCAGAGGCAATTTTTATTTTATAAACCTTTATTTATAAACTGCAACATGTACAAACAGCTTAGAAACAATAATCAAACTAAGTATGGTGCCAGTATGCTGTTCTTTTTCATAAAAAAATTGGAAAGAATAGAAATGTAGTTTGTCTTTTATCCAATTATTAATCGATTAATCGAAGTAATAATCGACAGATGAATCGATTATCAAATTAATCGTTAGTTGCAGCCCTAATATATATATATATATATATATATATATATATATATATATATATATATATATATATATATATATATATATATATATATATATATATATATATATATATATAAGAAATACTTGAATTTCAGTGAATTCTAGCTATAAATATAATCCTCCACCCCTAACCCCGACCCTGCCCACCTCAACTCCCCCCCCCCCCCCAAATCTCCCGAATTTGGAGCTCTCAAGGTTGGCAAGTATGGCGTCCGCACAACTTAAATAGTTTTGATTTCTAAAACAAAGCAGGTGCGGGAAATATCGCTCAAAGGAAGACATGAAACGGCTTACAGGAAAATACCAACAAAACAGAAAAGCCACTAAAATTGGAGCGCAAGAAAAGAACTAAAACACTACGCACAAGAAAACACCAAAAAACCATCAAAATAAATCACAGCGTCATGTGACAGGTGGTGACAGTACACCTACTTTGAGACAAAAACTATTGTGATGCATGGTGTGTTATGGTTTAAATTCATATCCAACAATTGCGAGAACAACTTTTTACTGTCAATATCGACTGCTGAGTTTCATTTTTGAATGTTTTCTGCTGGTGGTGTGCCTCCAGATTTTTTCAATAAACAAATTGTGCCTTGACTCAAAAAAAGGTTGAAAAACACTGCTTTAGCCATTAGGCACAGCTGCATGCAGTAAGTTATATCACACCCTTTTGAACAATTGCAAGAGTCCACTGTACACGAGCCAAAAACAATATTGTTTTGAGGCATACAAGGTAAAATTCCACACATCTGAGTAAACAAACCATAAAGCAGTGAACGTAACTCTGCCTAAAAAATATTTGGCAAAACATAAACAAATCATAATCTTATTAAAAGACAAACGTGGAATGCATTACCTTCCCTTGTTATACGCAGGTACATTAATTTTTAGTAATCAAATCCAAGAGCACAATTCTAATGCCTGCTCAGTGGCCTTGTGGTTAGAGTGTCCGCCCTGAGATCAGTAGGTCGTGAGTTCAAATCCCGGCCGAGTCATACCAAAGACTATAAAAATGGGACCCTGCATCAAGCAGCATCAAGGGTTGGAATTGGGGGTTAAATCACCGAAATGATTCCCGAGCGCAGCCACCGCTGCTGCTCACTGCTCCCCTAACCTCCCAGGAGGTGGAACAAGGGTGGGTCAAATTCAAAGGGTCATTTCACCACACCTTGTGTGTGTGACTATCATTGGTACTTTAACTTTGAATCCAAGAACCTCTTAAAGGCCTACTGAAATGATTTTTTTTTATTTAAACGGGGATAGCAGATCCATTCTATGTGTCATACTTGATCATTTCGCGATATTGCCATATTTTTGCTGAAAGGATTTAGTAGAGAACAACGACGATAAAGGTCGCAACTTTTGGTCGCTGATAAAAAAAAAAGCCTTGCCCCTACCGGAAGTAGCGTGACGACACCGGGGGAAGGACTGCTCATATTTTCTTATTGTTTACACCAGCAGAGAGAGAGATTCGGACCGAGAAAGCGACGATTACCCCATTAATTTGAGCGACGATGAAAGATTCGTGGATGAGGAATGTGAAAGTGAAGGACTAGCGTGCAGTGCAGAACGTATCTTTTTTCGCTCTGACCGTAACTTAGGTACAAGCTGGCTCATTGGATTCCACACTCTCTCCTTTTTCTATTGTGGATCACGGATTTGTATTTCAAACCACCTCGGATACTATATCCTCTTGAAAATGAGAGTCGAGAATGCGAAATGGACATTCACAGTAACTTTTATCTCCACGGCAATACATCAGTGACGCACTTTAGCTACTGAGCTAACGTGATAGCATCGGGCTTTACTGCATATAGAAATAAAACAAATAAGTCCCTGACTGGAAGGATAGCCAGAAGATCAACAATACTACCAAACTCTGGACATGTAACTACACGGTTAATGCTTTCCAGCTTGGCGAAGATTAACAATGCTGTTGCTAACGACGCCATTGAAGCTAACTTAGCAACGGGACCTCACAGAGCTATGATAAAAACATTAGCGCTCCACCTACGCCAGCCAGCCCTCATCTGCTCATCAACACCCGTGCTCAGCTGCGTTCCAGCGATCGACGGAAGGACGAAGGCCTTCACCTGATCATCCGTGCGATCAGCGACTAGCGTCGGCTAGCGCGTCTGCTATCCAAGTAAGTCCTCCTGGTTGTGTTGCTACAGCCAGCCGCTAATACACCGATCCCACCTACAACTTTCTTCTCTGCAGTCTCCATTGTTCATTAAACAAATTGCAAAAGATTCACCAACACAGATGTCCAGAATACTGTGGAATTTTTAAATGAAAACAGAGCTTTTTGTATTGGATTCAATGGGCTCCGAATACTTCCGTTTCCACTGTTGACGTCACACGCAAACGCCATCATATCGAAACGTTTTCAGCCGGAAATTTGCCGGGAAATTTAAAATTGCACTTTATAAGTTAACCCGGCCGTATTGGCATGTGTTGCAATGTTAAGGTTTCATCATTGATATATAAATTATCAGACTGCGTGGTCGGTAGTAGTGGGTTTCAGTAGGCCTTTAATGTTAATCAGAGAGCCCAATTCGCAATCTAATGAAGAAGTCTGATGACACCAGGGGGAGCTCCACAAACCACGTTAAACCCAGATTCCGATCTAACAAAGGTCTTCTTAACTCTTTCTCCTTCTATGCCACATCAATATGGAATGCACTCCCAACAGGTGTAAAAGAAAGTGCATCTCTATCCTCCTTCAAAAGCGCACTAAAAGAACACCTCCAGGCAACTTCAACCCTAAACACCCTACCCCCACCACATCCCACCTCTCCGGATTGTAAATAATCATATGTAAATAATCAAATGTACATACTTGTTCTTATGCTTTCTGAGATCACTATGTTCACTGCTCGCTGTACATATCCTACCAAGTCAGACTTACACTGTTTCAATGTCCATTTCTCTGATGATATAATTGTTGATGACTGAAGTGCTGATATCAACCAAACCTAACCCCCACCCCCCGGATTGTAAATAATGTAAATAATTCAATGTATATACTCTTGATGATTAACTTGTGTGATGACTGTATTATGCTGATAGTATATATTTGTACCATGAATTGATTAACGTGGACCCTGACTCCATACTTGCCAACTCCCGATTTTCCCGGGAGACTCCCGAATTTCAGTGCCGCTCACGAAAATCTCCCGAATTTCTCCCGAATTCCACCCGGACAACACTATTGGGGGCGTGCCTTAAAGGCACTGCCTTTAGCGTCCTCTACAACCTGTCGTCACGTCCGCTTTTCCTCCATACAACCAGCGTGCCCGCCCAATCAAATAATATATGCGGCTCTTATACACACACAAGTGAATGCTCTGCATACTTGATCAACAGCCATACAGGTCACACTGAGGGTGGCCGTATAAACAAGTTTAACACTGTTACAAATATAGTGATATATCAGATGTATCAGATTGTAGGTGGGTTTATTTTGTACCCTTCGCGTTCATGTTTCACTGTTTGTTGCATTTTTGTTGCGTTTCACTTGATTGTAAAATGTGACGTTCATATTTTGTCAATATTCAGTGTTTTATCCTTCATAGAAAAATGTACAATTCCATTACGTTTTTTAATGCGGTCTGTCATAACGTTTTTAGCATTCAATCAGACATTATTGTGACGTTTTGTATTGGTGTTCCTAAAAATAGATATACCGGCCCCCTAGACACATTTTGTTCTCTAAATGTGCCCCCCCCCCAAGTCAAAATAATTGCCTAGGCTGGCTTTAAAGAATGGGTGTCAAACTCTGGCCCGCAGGTTAAATTTGGCCCGCCGTGTAATTTCATTTGGCCCTTGAGGCAATATCAAAATTAACATAAGAGCTGGCACGCCGGTATTATACAGCGGCAGTGCCGCTGTAACACCGCATTCACCGCTAATACTCATACTTGCCAACCCTCCCGATTTTCAGTGCCCCTCTCGAAAGTCTCCCGGAGCAACCATTCTCCCGAATTTCTCACGATTTCCACCCGGACAACAATATTGGGGGCGTGCCTTAAAGGCACTGCCTTTAGCGTCCTCTACAACCTGACGTCACGTCTGCTTTTCCTCCATACAAACAGCGTGCCGGCCCCTGTCACATGATATATGCGGCTTCTACACACACATAAGTGAATGCAAATCATACTTGATCAACAGCCATACAGGTCAGACTGAGGGTGACCGCATAAACAACTTTAACACTGTCACAAATATGCGCCACACTGTGAACCCACACCAAACAAGAATGACAAACACATTTCGGGAGAACATCCGCACCGTAACACAACATAAACACAACAGAACAAATACCCAGAACCCCTTGCAGCACTAACTCTTCCGGGACGCTACAATATACACCCCCACAACCACCAAACCGCGCCCCATCTCCCGAATTTCTGTGTGTTGGTTTTGTTCTTTGAACAAGGAGATGTTCATGCACGGTTCATTTTGTGCACTAGTAAAAACACATAACTTTTGTCTTGAATTAGAAAAAAAAACAACATTTTATTTTTCACTAAAGAAGGGTTCGGTGAATGCGCATATGAAACTGGTGGGGTTCGGTAACTTCAACAAGGTTAAGAACCACTGTATTAGACACATCTTAACCGAGGACTGCATTCTAGAAACATCAGTAAAGTGACAAGAGACGACGAAAATTGGACACTAAGCTAAGCTAGCAATGGCTGACTGATGGCGGGCTAATCTAAAGGTGCAAAGCGTTTCGATACTGGCACGAAATGACGTGCAAACTGCGTGACCGTGCAGCGGAGTGTGGATGTCGATCATTCCCCGTCATGGATCGTAAAAGAAGGAGGAAGAAATGAGGCTAATAACAGCTCAGTGCTGGTGGCTTTCCAGGGAGTAGACAGAGCCCGTTTATAGCAGCTATAGCGGTGCTCCCGCGTATTGTCAGCCGGCACAGAGCGATGTGGGGCTGGGGGTGATGATGTTAGCATGCCTGAGATCACAACTCATCATTAGGGGCGACATTAGTGAGTAATGGCAGGAAAGCAACACAAACACAAGCTGACTAACGGCTCGGCGGCAACAATAACAAAGCTAATGCTAGCAGGCTAGCCAGCCAGCTAACGGTTTGTCAGGTGTCTAACACTTTACTGGTACTACCGTGTGACGTAACGAAAGCACCGTTCGGCGCTCGAGTGTCTGGAGACATTATATCCGTTATCCCGAATTGAAATGTGACAGTGACAAGCGCCTATTTGTCAAGCAAGTGGAGGGGCTCGCTTTACCTTCAGTTCCGTACTGTCCGCCATCTTGTGACATTGTATGCGCAGGCGCAACAGCCGTCCTCAGGGGACGAGAGAGTCTCCGTGGTGCGCTTGCTGACAAGTGACAGCAGGGGGCGTCGTTGCTGCGTTTGTAAAAGTGACGTCATGTACAAAAAGCGAACGGAAGCCGACGTATTCACTTTCATTACGTTGAGCTTCGATTTGTTGACGCGTTAAAAAAAAAGCTTTGCTCGGTGCAGTATCACACATTACGTTGTAAAAACAGTGGCCCCCAACCACCGGGCCGCGGATCGATTGGTACCGGGCCGCACAAGAATAAAAAAATAAATAAAATAAATAAATAAATATATATATATATATATATTTTTAAATTAAATCAACATAAAAAACACAAGATACACTTACAATTAGTGCACTAACCCAAAAAAACTCCCTCCCCCATTTACACTCATTCACACAAGGATCGATTGGTACCGGGCCCCACAAGAATTAAAAAAAAAAAAAAAAAGTTCTAAATCAACATAAAAAACACAAGATACACTTACAATTAGTGCACCACCCCAAAAAACCTCCCTCCCCCATTCACACAAGTTAAGTTAAAGCAGTGGTCCCCACCGGGCCATGGCCCGGTACCGGTCCGTTGATCGATTGGTACCGGGCCGCACAAGAATTAAAAAAATAAAAATATAAAAAAATAAAATTTCATTAAATCAACATAAAAAACACAAGATACACTTACAATTAGTGCACCAACCCAAAAAACCTCCCTCCCCCATTCACACTCATTCACACAAGTTAAGTTAAAGCAGTGGTCCCCAACCACCGGGCCGCGGCCCGGTACTGGTCCGTGTATTGATTGGTACCGGGCCGCACAAGAATTAAAAAAATAAAAATATAAAAAAATAAAATGTCATTAAATCAACATAAAAAACACAAGATACACTTACAATTAGTGCACCAACCCAAAAAACCTCCCTCCCCCATTCACACTCATTTGCACAAGTTAAGTTAAAGCAGTGGTCCCAAACCACCGGGCCACGGCCCGGTACCAGTCCGTGGATCGATTGGTACCAGGCCGCACAAGAATAAAAAAAATCAAATAATTTTTTTTTTTTTTTAAATGATTAAATCAACATAAAAAACACAAGATACACTGACAATTAGTGCACCAACCCCAAAAACCTCCCTCCCCCATTCACACTCATTCACACAAGTTAAGTTAAAGCAGTGGTCCCCAACCACCGGGCCGCGGCCCGGTACTGGTCCGTGGATTGATTGGTACCGGGCCGCACAAGAATTAAAAAAATAAAAATATAAAAAAATAAAATGTCATTAAATCAACATAAAAAACACAAGATACACTTACAATTAGTGCACCAACCCAAAAAACCTCCCTCCCCCATTCACACTCATTTGCACAAGTTAAGTTAAAACAGTGGTCCCAAACCACCGGGCCACGGCCCGGTACCAGTCCATGGATCGATTGGTACCGGGCCGCACAAGAATAAAAAAAATAAAATATATATATATATTTTTTAAATGATTAAATCAACATAAAAAACACAAGATACACTTACAATTAGTGCACCAACCCAAAAAACCTCCCTCCCCCATTCACACTCATTCACACAAGTTAAGTTAAAGTACCAGTGATTGTCACACACACACTAGGTGTGGTGAAATGTGTCCTCTGCATTTGACCCATCCCCTTGTTCCACCCCCTGGGAGGTGAGGGGAGCAGTGAGCAGCAGCGGTGGCCGCGCCCGGGAATCATTTTTGGTGATGTAACCCCCAATTCCAACCCTTGATGCTGAGTGCCACGCAGGGAGGTAATGGCTCCCATTTTTATAGTCTTTGGTGTGACTCGGCCGGGGTTTGAACTCACGACCTAACCCATCTCAGGGCGGACACTCTAACCACTAGGCCACTGAGTAAAAGGGTTGTTTCTTTCTGTTATTAATATTTCTGGTTCCTACATTATATATCAATATAGATCAATACAGTCTGCAGGGATACAGTCCGTAAGCACACATGATTGTATTTTTTTATGACAAAAAAAACAAACAAACAAACAAAAAAACCCAGTCCATGGGACAAATTTTCAAGCGTTGACCAGTCCGCAGTTACAAAAAGGTTGTGGACCACTGTTGTAGAATATGCAGACACATCATGTAGTCAATAATATGTTGGAGTTGTGTGTTTTAAAGGTGCCCGTAGATTGTTATTTCAATATATAAATGGACTCCATTTGAAAACCATGAATTGATTTAAGTGGACCCCGACTTAAACAAGTTGAAAAACGTATTGGGGTGTTACCATTTAGTGGTCAATTGTACAGAATATGTGCAATCTACTAATAAAAGTTTCAATCAATCAATCAATCAAAACCATCTGCACTCGTTTTTTTTCCATTCCAGTTAAAAAATAGATTGTATTTTTCATATGTAATTAGTAGGAGTGTGGAGAAAAAATCTATATTCGAATTCGAATAGCGATTCTCATGTTGTGCGATTCAGAATCGATTCTCGTTTTTAAAGAACTCTTTTTTTTTTTTTTTAAATGAATCAATCCAACAAAACAATACACAGCAATACCATAACAATGCAATCCAATTCCAAAACCCAACCCGACCCAGCAACACTCAGAACTGCAATAAACAGAGCAATTGAGAGGAGACACAAACACGACACAGAACAAACCAAAAGTAGTGAAACAAAAATGAATATTATCAACAACAGTATCAATATTAGTTACAATTTCAACATAGCAGTGATTAAAAATCCCTCATTGACATTTTCATTAGACATTTATAAAAAATAAATAAAAATAAACAATAGTGTCACAGTGGCTTACACTTGCATCGCATCTCATAAGCTTGACAACACACTGTGTCCAATATTTTCACAAAGATAAAATAAGTCATAATTTTGGTTCATTTAATAGTTCAAAAAATTGTACATTATTGCAATCAGTTGATAAAACATTGTCCTTTACAATTATAAAAGCTTTTTACAAAAATCTACTACTCTGCTTGCATGTCAGCAGACTGGGGTAGATCCTGCTGAAATCAAATGTATTGAATGAATAGAGAATCCTTTTGAATCGGGAAAATATCGTTTTTGAATCGAGAATCGCGTTGAGTCGGAAAAAATCTATTTAGAATCGAATCGTGACCCCAAGAATCGATATTGAATCGAATCGTGGGACACCCAAAGATTCGCAGCCCTACTAATTAGCCAAGCTTTTTTTTGATAAAAATGTTTTATTTATGGGAAATGCAACCAAAAATCACATGAACAATTGTAAGAGAATTTGTGCTAAACAAACAAACAAAAAAGCTGATCATGTCCTCCAAAAACACAATGTCTGCAACAAACAATTACATCAAATACTTATTTGTGTGTTTTTACGAATTTAAAGTGCGTGACGTTCCAAATGAAGGTAAAATCACAGAGTGGAATAAATAACCGCTAATAACTGTTTACAATACATTGCAATTGCACGTTGCCACAAATAATAAATATCAATGGTCTCAAAACGAAATGCTGAATATTGCAATACATCCATCCATCCGTTTTCCTACCGCTTGTCCCTCATTCGAATGATAAATACGACAAATGACATGAGGAGCGGTGAGTCTGTTTCTCGCAGTAAAGTGAGAGTTCACGGTGGAAGCAGAGGGGACTTGAAGGTGCACGACCCCGTGCAGTGACGTGGGGTTAACATCTTGCAGGAGAAATGGTGCAACGCGTCGTGAGCTTCTGAGAAAAAGCAAAACAAGCCATCAACCATGCCCATGCAAAATCCTGGTGAAAAATATCATATATGAATAATATCATGTTTTTTGATCATTAATTAAATCAAGCAAATCCACCATTTTACAAGCAAACACTTGTTTCCATATTGGTCAAAAACATTAATATTGTACGGAGCCCCTAAAGGGACATGGGGGAAATTTTCTTTTTTATAGTTTTTTTTAAAAAATTTTTAGACATGTATGTAAAAGTTTCTCGTGCGCACGAGATAGTTATTCGTGCGCACGAGAAACTTTTTATAAAGTTATTAAAAAAAAAAAAAAACATTTCATTTTAAAACTTTTTTTTTTTATAACTTTATTACGGAGCCCCTAAAGGGACATGGGGGAATTTTTTTTTAAATACATTTTAAAACATTTTTTAGACATGTATCTCGTGCGCACGAGAAACTATCTTGTGCACACGAGAAAGTTGTGCGTGTGCACGAGAAACTTTTTATTAAAAAAAAAACAAAAAAAAAACAAATTATAATTTTTTTTAATAAAAAGAGAAACATGAAAAATAGATACATGAAAAAAAAAAAAATTAAAAATTAATAATTTTTTATTTATTTTTTTTATAAAAAGAGATACATGAAAAAATAAAAATAAAAAAATCTTGTGTGCAAGAGATACATGTCTAAAAAAAAAAAAAGTTTTTATTTTTTTATAACTTTATAAAAAGTTTCTCGTGCGCACAAGAAAGTTTCTTGTGCGCACGAGATACATGTCTAAAAAAAAATACAAATAAATAAAATTATACACTTGTGATTTAGGGCTATATAAATAAACATTGATTGATTGATTGATTAAAAAAAAAAATTCCCCCAAGTCCCTTTAGGGGCTCCGTAATATTGTACTCAATTGTTTTATTTTTCTCACCTCTAACGATGTGCAACTGCTGGACCATCTCCTCCCTGTAGGAGAGTTCTCTTTTCATCTGATCCTGAAAGTTATCTAAAGAAAGACGTTAGAATTAAATTAAATATCAGACAAAAAAATCACTGAAAAAATAAATCAATGTAAAATATAGATTGTTGTTGTTTGATAAATAATTCTCAAATTGGCATCACTGCGGTACATCTTGGCACTCAGCAGGGACAGTCAACAAATGCAAAAGTATCAACCAGATTTACTGAAATTAAAGCTCAAATTAGATTTTTTTTTTCCAGAAATATCAGCACATTGAGTTGATACCAATGTGTGAGTGTAAGCCGCATATTTACGTTGATGCACTTGCAAGGCAAAATGTTTTTGAGCTGATAGACAAAAATGTAAATAAATATAACCCAAAATAGTAAGGCTCTGTTGAGCGCCGCCCTAGTGGCGGTTTTCAAAAATGTATGAAAATGGAAAAGATGTTCGAAAAAATATAATGTTTTAATATATTTTCTGTAAAAGATAAAACATGACACAAACCTCCCTTAGTGTTAAAAATCCCACGGTTTATATCAAACATGCTTCACTGATGAGAGGATTTGGCAAGCGCCGTTTTGTCCTAATTTCGGCGGTCCTTGAACGCACCGTAGTTTGTTTACATGTACAACTTTCTCCGACGCTGCCACAGAAAGACCTGTTTTATGCCACTCCTTGTCTCATTTTGTCCAACAAACGTTTTATGCTGTGTGTGAATGCACAAAGGTGAGCTTTGTTGATGTTATTGACTTGTGTGGAGTGCTAATCAGGCATATTTGGTCACTGCAAGCTAATCGATGCTAACATGCCATTTAGGCTAGCTGTATGTACATATTGCATCATTATGCCTCGTTTGTAGGTATATTTGAGCTCATTTAATTTTCTTATGTCCTCTGTGTATTTAATTTATATTCACATGTCTCATGACACATTATCTGTATGTAATATTGGCTGCATGTCTGATTGTTGTTTGTGTGCCATGTTGTTCCAGACCACAGCAAACGTTACCCAGATTGCAAAGATTGTAATAAATCCATGAGAAGAAGACAGCCTGCCGTTTCCTTTAACTTGGGCACACACATCTATACCTTTGGCCATTCTAAGCCAGTCATTTCCAGGAGTTATCTCACCCTCTTAGTAGCCTCCGTTTTACTAATGTTTTCCAATGTTACAAAAATGTGTAGAATAAATATTACATTTCAACATTTCTGTCAACGAAGATTTGTGTCAGCCTGCGAAACATAGTCATTTTAATAGTTGATAGCTAATATAAACACTTACATCATGTGTTGCCTTCATTATAACACTTATATAAGGCTTTTAATTTTTTGCAGCTCCAGAAGGATTTTTTGTTGTAATTTTGGCCCAATATGGCTCTTTATAGGCTCAAACATGTTTAATTAAAGGTTATTGTCATTGGTACAATTTGATGCCGAACTAGTTTGCGATCCACTAGAAAGAAATGGTGCAAGGGTGTCCAATTTATAATATTATTTACCTATAGGTGACAATCTTGTAATATGTACTTCTGAAATTGGATCTCTTTATAGTTGTTGTTTTTTTGTTGTTTTTCCCCCCCGCTTTAGCAGGCCATGTTTATTGCCCAAAAAAGGCAAATGGTATGCAATAAATGGCCCACTTTGAACACACTTATCTAAATGAGTTTGATGGCGAAAAACATCACTTTTTTTTAACCATGCAAATTACCCTCCACCCCCACTTTGAAAATGAATCAATGTTCCCTGCAGCTGCACAGAAGGTGAAATATTTAAAAGCCAACAGGTGCTGCCTGGTAAAAAAAAAACACATTATTGACTACTCAGAAGCTGGATGAAGTGCATAGAGAGGCCTTAGGGGTCTAGAGTTTTCAAACCGTGCACCAAGTGCCCTTTTGACCCACTGAGTACTTTTTATTCGTCCATTTTGCATTGAGAAGTGATAATGAAAGTGATGTCCTTTCAAAATTGACCCGCCATGTAATTTAATTTGGCCCTTGAGGCAATATCAAATTAACATTAGAGCTGGCCCGCCGGTATTATACAGCGGCAGTGTCGCTGTAACACCGCATTCACCGCTAATACTCATACTTGCCAACCCTCCCGATTTCCAGTGCCCCCCTCGAAAGTCTCCCGGGGCAACCATTCTCCCGAATTTCTCCCGATTTCCACCCGGACAACAATATTGGGGGCGTGCCTCAAAGGCACTGCCTTTAGCATCCTCTACAACCTGTCGTCACGTCTGCTTTTCCACCATACAAACAGCGTGCCGGTCCAGTCACATAATATACGCGGCTTCTACACACACATAAGTGAATGCAAGGCATACTTAATCAACAGCCATGCAGGTCACACTGAGGGTGGCCGTATAAACAACTTTAACACTGTTACAAATATGCGCCACACTGTGAAACCACACCAAACAAGAATGACAAACACATTTCGGGAGAACATCCGCACCGTAACACAACATAAACACAACAGAACAAATACCCAGAACCCCTTGCAGCACTAACACTTCCGGGACGCTACAATATACACCACCCCCGCTACCACCAAACCCCGCCCACCTGAGCCCCGACATTAATGAACTTGCATCCCAGAAAAGATGGCAGGTATCTGGCTTGGGCACATCAGATTAGATCAGTTTGTTGCAAACTGAGCAGTAAAAAGGCCTTAATGGTTGATTTATTCATTGTTATTTTATTTTCTAATTTATTAGCCTGTGGAAAAAGTTCATGTTGATATTTACCTCAGAAGGCTGCAAATAGAAAAGAGGCATTCCATTTTTTATTTAAAATGTATTTAATATACCATTGATGTTTTTTCGTTTGTTTTTTAGAAAGTTGATTTTGCACTATTAAGTTATATAAGCGTTGCTTGTTCCATATTCAGCGTTAAAGCAAATCCGTGTAGCAAACTGAGCAATAATTAATGTTTTATTCATGCACGTTCTCTTGCTACTTCAAGGCTTGAATGTTTGATTCATTCATTATTGTTATTTTATTTTCTAATGTATTATTAGCCTGTGGAAAAAGTTAATGTTGATATTTACCTCAGAAGGCTGCAAATAGAAAAGAGGCATTAAATTTGTATTTAAATTTGATTTGATATGCCATTGATATTTTTGAATTATTATTATTATTTGAAACTGGATTTTGCATGTCACTATAAAGTTATATAAGCCTTGCTTGTTCAATATTCAATGCAAAACTTGTTTGGGTCACTATTAAAAGGTTAATTTGTTCAACCTTGGCCCGCGGCTTTGTTCAGTTTTACATTTTGGCCCACTCTGTATTTGGGATTGACACCCCTGATTTAGGTAATGATGCTCTTTCGATGAAAACACTAATCAATTTTATTTTGACATGCTTTGTATGAAGTACACTTAAGAGCTGCAGCACACAAATGTTGAGTTTTGATTGATGGTTGTAGAAATGTAGTTCTGCATCATATATAAGTACATGTGGTGACTTTCATAAAGTAACTACAATTCTAACTCAGTATGATACAGTGCAGCGCCAGCATATTTTAATTATCTGCAAAATTAAAAGTGTAAATCATTGATATAACGCCTATAATGGCGCTCAACATGCATTTGTAATATGTCGACAATATGAAACTCATATTTTTCTATTGTTAGAAAATAGGTACGTACATTCCTATTACAGTAAAATATGTTTCCCTAATGTGTATGTTTGTCACTGCTGATCCACCAGGCTGTTGTTGGAGCTTGAATTACAAACATGTAAAAGGGGGTTTCTTAAAGCAATAAATCAATCAAATATTACAGTGTTGGAGTAAAATGCCAGATTTTGGGAGCTCACCTTTTAAATGTTGAAATTCACGTTCCAGCTTTTTCCTCAGCTCAACCTGCTCTAAGAGTTGCTTCTGTAGCTCCTCTAAAAAAACACAAAGAAATACTGTAGATAAGGATTTTTTTTTTTTACATCTTATTTTTGCCTTTTAAAAAAAATACAAAATAAAATCAAATTTATAGCATAGTTAATGCTAGGCTGTAGTTCAGAATCTGCTAAATTATTATAGGCTTTCAGTGTATTTTCAAAATGTCACATCTCTCCAAAAAAACATATAATTCCATCAAAAAACTGCAGGTAAGGATATTTTTTTCAACTTATTTTTGCCTTTTTAAAAAAATAAATATATATATATATAATTTTTAGTATAATTAATGTTAGGCTGTAGTTCAGAATCTGCTAAAAATATTATAGACTTCCAGTGTATTTTCAAAATTTCACATCTCTCAAAAAAACATCTAATTCCATCAAAAAACCTTAATCTTGTCAGATTTTTGGATGTACATAATTTGACTTCAACTTGTGCATTTTAAAAACAATAAACAAAAAAATAATTTTGTTTGCTGCAACTACATTTCAAACGCCGGTTATAATATAGGCCTGCCGGTGAAATAATTGGGGTGATGTTTAAATACCTAATCAATGCAAATATGAAAAATACATAAATTGATGAGGTGGAAAAAATGAAATAATAAAAAAATGACAATACCTTTTGCGAGGGTCTGAATGTTTCTTTTTGCTTGCAGAGGTCTTGACGCGTCTTCATCTGGACACAAAAATAAACACAAAAAACTTAACGTGGAAAATACTATGAATTAATACTCTCTGATTATTATTAATTATTACCGTCGTCGTTCGGCTCCCGTTGGTTTTCTTCGCTGCTGCTTTGTTCACTAAAAGACTTGCTTTCCACCTCGTCCACGGTGGAGGACGGCTCCTCTTTACTCGCAGCATCATCTTGCAAGGAAAACACGCACAGTTTAATTTAATTGCAAAATAATTTATTATTATTATAATTTTTTCTTTTTACAATGAAATGTTTTGAGCAGGGGTCCCCAAACTACGGCCCGCGGGCCGGATCCGGCCACACAGCATCCAAAATCCGGTCCACGGGAAATCCCAAATTTAAAAAAAAAGTGTTTAATTTTTTAAAAATTATTATTATTATTATTATTTTATTTTTTATTTATTTTATCTTTCCTTTTTAATCCATTTTATACCGCTTGTTACTCTCGGTGTCTCCTAGCCGCTCAGGCAAATCATATTGTCTAAAAATGCATTTTTCCCAGCGATAACATGACAATGTTAAATGTTGATGAACATCAATGTTAATTGATGTTAACTGACAAAACGGATGAACACTGTAAAAAAAAATTCTGTAAAAAAAACGGTCATCTACTGGCAGCCAAACAAAAACCATAAAATCAAAGTAAAACATTGTAAACCAAATAATGATCAAAAAACATTATAATTACAGAGATTTTCATGAAAAGTTTTACGGGAAAAATATTGTAATATTACATGAATTTGAAAGTCATTTAAGAAAATAGAAAATGCTATGTATAATTAATTTGGTATTTTTCTGTAAAAAAAAAAAAGAAATATACATAGTTTGTCATTACTGGCATATTACCTGAAATAACAGGCGGATTGTTTATTTACAGATAATGTCTTCAATTCTACAGTTTTATAAACTATTAAAAAAAAAAAGATAAATTATAATAGAAATTTAGAGTAAATTAACCATAAAAATAGGATTTTTTCTTACAGTATATATATATATATATATATATATATATATATATATATATATATATATATATATATATATATATATATATATATATATATATATATATATATATATATATATATATATATATATATATATAGCCCGGCCCCCGGCCAAATTTTTTTAACCCAATATGGCCCCCGAGTCAAAAAGTTTGGGGACACCTGGTTTAGAAGGAGATGTCTGACCATGAGTGGTAATAATAATCCCCAAAGGCTGGTAGCTTGCAGCTCTAAAATGGTACGGACTGCTCCTTTGTTGCGGCTCGCTTCCCTCCTGCGTGGACGCATAAAGTCAAGTCAAGTCAAGTCATCTTTATTTATATAGCACGTTTACGACAACTTTTTAAATTGGTAAATGGTAAATGGGTTATACTTGTATAGCGCTTTTCTACCTTTTTTTTTTTTTTTTTAAGGAACTCAAAGCGCTTTGACACTATTTCCACATTCACCCATTCACACATTCACAAATTGAACCAAAGTGCTTTACAGGTTAAAAAAGCATAGAGCAAAAAACAAAAAACAACAAACACAAAAAAAAAGAAAGAAAGTAAACAATGAACGAGCTGATAGTGCAAAATCAATACGGTAAAAGGGGTCGAATAAAAAGTAAACAATTGCTAAAAATAACACAATAAACACGCAAATTACAAATATTATTTAATCAAATGTATAATTTTGTAGTTGACACTCACGTGGATAAATGGGCTCTCCGCGGACGGCTTGCTCGGCACTTCTCGGTCCCGTGACTGGGGCTCCACGCGTGGGGCCTGCGTGACTTTGTGAAAGTCGTCGGAAAGAGGAGACCGGGCCCGGGGACACGGCAAGGACAGCGGCCTGCGGTCGTCCTCGTCCTCCGGCGTTTTGTTGCTCTCCACGTCCACGTCCGCGTCCGCGTCGCTGTCCACGCACGGCGACACGGATCGGTAGCTGGAGCTCTCGCTTAAAAAGTCCGGCGATAAGTATCGCGTATACGGGCCGCGGTTCCCGTATAGTTTAGCGATGCAGTCCGCGTCTTTAACCACGGGCCGGAAGGCGGACACGTAGCCGAGCTTCCGCGCCACCGCGCCGCCTTCGTCCCCGGACTTGTCGTCCTCGTTGCGGCTGGAGCAGCGCTCGCTCTCCGCCGTGCTGTCTTTGGACGTGTGGTCGGAAACGTCCGCGTCGGCGTGTCTGTGGAGGGGCAGGAGCTCCGGTGGGGGTTTGTACGGCGGCATCGGCAAGGCACCGGCGGCGGGCCAGAAGACGGGGAAAGACGGGTAGGCGCTCTCCTTATTGGCGCCGGGCCACAGGAGGCCGGCTTTGCTCTGCTCGCCCAGGATGCCGTCGTCCTTTTTCGGGCACAAGCCGAAGGCCGGGAAGCCGTACGGGTGCGGGAAGAGCGGCGGGGGGATCTTCTGGAGCATACCGAAGCCCTTACTCGGTACCGGGATGACCGGGTAGCTGCGCGGGGTCATGTTAATACTGCTGACCCGGTTCTCATCGGAGCTGATGATCTTCGCCGGCACTTCCTGGTGCGGACTCGGGCCGTGGTGGGACTTCAGCGGCGAGCAGGACCCCCCGCCCGGCATCGTCCTCTTGCGGCTCCCGCCGTTAAACATGGCCTTGACGTCTTCCCACGCGTGTAAAACGTCAGTCTGGCTGCTTTTATCGGACAGTTTCAGGTGTCTCCTCCACGAGTTGAAGTTGGCCGCGTCCGGCTGCGTGTATTTGGACTCGGGGGTGCGGTGGGAGTGGAATATGAACTTATTAGGGGAGAAGTACATGTTGCAGTACGCGCATTTGATGCACTTGGCCCGCGAGCTGTTGTAGCGGGCCGGGATGAAGCTGCCGCGGCTCCCCCACGCACACTCGTGGGTGACATCGAAGGCGAAATTCTCCGGTAATTTGGGCGGCGAGTGCGCGCCCAGGAACGACTTGCAGAGCCGCTCCGCCTCGCGTTTGGTGATCATGCCGCACCGCCGGGACGAGATGGGCATGGCGCCCGCC
This sequence comes from Entelurus aequoreus, assembly GCF_033978785.1. NCBI lineage: Eukaryota > Metazoa > Chordata > Actinopteri > Syngnathiformes > Syngnathidae > Entelurus > Entelurus aequoreus. The sequence goes on from NC_084740.1 coordinate 49,020,806, forward strand.
CGCCGGAGGATCTCCAGCTGCACGGGGGTGCACTGCACGCAGGTGATGCCCAGCGCCACTCGGCGGTTGTGGATCTCGTTGTAGCTGTAGTTCTTCAGCAAGGTGTTGGAGATCTGCGCCAGGCACAGACGCTCCTGGCCGTCGATCACCAGCGAGACGATGGGTATTCCGTACAGCACCGTCTCGCCCACCTGGTTGGGCTTCAGGTTCGGGTAGGAAAGTTCTTGCTTGGACGCCGGAGAGGAGCTGGAGTCTCGGCCCGCGGGGATGGGATCCATGTTGTCTGCGCAATACAAGTGGGGTCAAAGTGCGTACACGTCAAAACGGGCTTTTATGGAATAGTCACCTTCAGGGTTGGCGCAGCTCCCCTCCGTCGTGGGGCCGTGATGGAGGGACAGGAGGAGTGTGTGGAGGCTGCTGGGATGTTTGCTTTAGTGATGGGACGCCGCCTCCCTCCCTCTCTCCCTCCCTCCCACCCTGTGGGTGCGCACACCCGGTTTGTGTTGCACCGCTCCTCACATCCCTTTAAAGCAGGGGTGTCCAAACTTTTTCCACTGAGGGCCGCACACGGAAAAATTAAAGCATGCGGGGGGCCATTTTGATATTTTTCATTTTCAAACCATAACAAATATATGGATTAATTATTTTTTTTTTTTTACCTTTAGGGCTTCCGGGGACCATAAAGGGTCTAAGACAGGGGTGTCGAACTCATTTTAGATCGGGGGCCACATGGAGAAAAATCTACTCCCAAGTGGGCCGGACTGGTAAAATCACGGCACGATAACTTCAAAAAATAAATAAAGACAACTTCAGATTGTTTTCTTTGTCTAAAAATAGAACAAGCACATTCTGAAATTGTACAAATAATATTTATGTTGGATTTTTTTTTATTTTTACAATTACCTGTTGCGGTTAATAGTATATATACTTTATTTGTCGTTATTTATATTTTCTGAATAAATTATGTGATAATGTTCATCAGTTGGTGTTAATTTTCAATCCATCAAGATAAACATTTTATCAAAATCAAATTAAAGTATGTTATTTATGTAGTTTGATCATTTTCCTCCACTGATGTACTAACATTATTTGGTTTATTTTGTACATATGTAGCATCATCTACAAAGATACAAATAATTGCTATTGCGACATCCAGTGGACACATTTAGAACAGCAGTTTCTTTCATTCAAAAATTTCAGGTTGATTTTTATACTTAGCAAACTCATCCCGCGGGCCGGATAAAACCTGTTCGCGGGCCTGATCCGGCCCTCGGGCCGTACGTCTGACACCCCTGGTCTAAGACAAGTCATTAAAATGTTAAAAACAAGTCAAATTATTATTATTGTTATTTATTTAACGCTTACAGTAAATCTCTTCAGTATATCAACTTCAGGTTGATATAAAGTAAAAAACAAAAGGGTTTTATGCCTTTTCTGTCAGACAACTTTGTTTTTTTTATAATAAAACTGAAATATGCAATATTCCCCCCACTGCCCAAAACATTAAGAAAGCAATGTTTGATGTGAAGTAATTAGAGCCTTAAAAAGATCAAAAATGCAGGACACCATTGATTTTAATTCATTATTATTTTTGAGTAATCACAGTGAAAAGATAAATAAAATGCCATTAAATATATTTGGCATCCAAAAGGTGCCCCACTCATATAAAGTGATACATTTTTATTAGTGTTTTTTTACTTTCAACACTTAAGTTACAAGATGAACTTCAGATATATCTGTCGATTTTACGTTTGAACTATTATTTTGTTTGTTTTATGCTCTGTAGTCAAAGAAAACGTTGATGTTTTTGTATGGCAACCACACAATATTTTCTGCAATATTTTCCACATAAAACATTTTAGAGGGAAATATTTGAAATAATTGGAGCCTTGAATAGGTCAATAATCCATTATAACATGGATTTTTTTCTTTTTTTGAGCAATGGCAAAAAAAAGAAAAATAAAGATAGACAAAAGAAAAAAAACAGCCTGCATGGCAGCTTTGTATCAACATTGCACCTTTTTCTAGTTAGATTTCACCTCATTCCACTTTTTTAAATGTTTTTTTAAATTTTTGCAATAGCATTTCCAGAATGTGTGGCGGGCCGGTAAACAATTAGCTGCGGGCCGCAAATTGCCCCCGGGCCGCACTTTGGATACGCCTGCTTTAAAGCAAGGGTGTCAAACTCAAATACAGAGTGGGCCAAAATGTAAAACAAGGTTGAACAAATTAACCTTTTAATAGTGACCCAAACAAGTTTTGCATTAAATATTGAACAAGCAAGGATTACACTGTAAAAAAAAAAATCGTATTTTTTTTGGGTAATTTATCAATTTTTTAAAATAGTTTATAAAACTGTAGAATTGAAGACATTATCTGTAAATAAAAAATCCGCCTGTTATTTTAAGTAATATGCCAGTAATGACAAACTATGTATATTTCTATTTTTTTTTACAGAAAAATACCAAATTAATCATACATAGCATTTTCTGTTTTCTTAAATTACTTTCAAATTCATGTAACATTACAGTAATTATCTTTCATTAAATATGTAGCTTGTTGTATAAAAGTCTATGTCCATACTAACAATCTAACACAGGGGTGTCAAACTCAAATACAGAGTGGGCCACAATGTAAAACTGAACAAAGCCGCGGGCCAAAGTTGAAGAAATTCACCTTTTAATAGGGACCCAAACAAGTTTTGCATTGAATATTGAACAAGCAAGGCTTATATAACTTTATAGTGACATGCAAAATCCAGTTTCAAATAATAACAATAATAATTCAACAATATCAATGGCATATCAAATACAATTTAAATACAAATTGAATGCCTCTTTTCTATTCGCAGCCTTCTGAGGTAAATATCAAAATGAACTTTTTCCACAGGCTAATAATACATTTGAAAATAAAATAACAATAATCAATGAATCAAAGAAACATTCAAGCCTTGAAGTAACAAGAAAAAGTGCATGAATAAAACGTTAATTATGTCATGTCTGTGTTGATCATGTTTTTGTTTTGCTTGGTTTTTGGACACTTTCTAGTTCTTGTCTTCACTCCCTTGCTTTGTCACCATAGTAACCATTAGTTTCACCTGGTTCACATCCTCATGTCACGCACCTGTCTCACGTTTTCACATTTTGAGTCACGCACCTGTTTTCACTAATCATGTCACTAGTATTTAAGGCCATTGTTGCCAGGCAGTCGGCCTGGCGACATCACTCTTGACACACTTTCTACACCCCCTTGTTCACGATCCATGCTGCTCTTTTTCATGTCCTGTTCTGGTTCCAAGTAAGTTTTCTTTCTTCAAGCCGTAGTTTGCAAGTTTTGTTTTATGTCCTAGTTCTGCCTTTGTGCTAGTGTTTTGTTTTCATAGTCGTTTTGTACCTCCACTGTGAGCGCCTTTTGTTTGCACCTTTTTTTGATTAATTAAAATAAACATGTATTTAAATTCACGTCTCGCACGCGACAATTTTCCGTTGCCTTCTGGGAGAACAAACCACGCCAAGGACCAAGTCCTGACAAATTATTGCTCAGTTTGCAACACTGATTTGCTTTAACACTGAATATGGAACAAGCAACGCTTATATAACTTAATAGTGCAAAATCAACTTTCTAAATAACAAACAAAAAAACATCAATGGTATATTAAATACAATTTAAATAAGAAATGGAATGCCTCTTTTCTATTTGCAGCCTTCTGAGGTAAATATCAACATTAACTTTTTCCACAGGCTAATACATTTGAAAATAAAATAACAATAAATAAATCAACCATTCAGGCCTTTTTACTGCTCAGTTTGCAACACACTGATCTAATCTGATGTGCCCAAGCCAGATACCTGCCATCTTTTCTGGGATGCTAGTTCATTAATGTATGTGGGCTCTGTACAGAGGATGTCGTTGTGGCTTGCACAGCCCTTTGAGACACTTGTGATTTAGGGCTATATAAATAAACATTGATTGATTGATTGATTGATAATGTCGGGGCTCAGGTGGGCGGGTTTAGTGGTATATTGTAGCGTCCCGGAAGAGTTAGTGCTGCAAGGGGTTCTGGGTATTTCTTCTGTTGTGTCTATGTTGTGTTACGGTGCGGATGTTCTCCCGATATGTGTTTGTCATTCTTGTTTGGTGTGGGTTCACAGTGTGGCGCATATTTGTAACAGTGTTACAGTGTTAAACTTGTTTATGCGTCCACCCTCAGTGTGACCTGTATGGCTGTTGATCAAGTATGCTTTGCATTCACTTGTGTGTGTGTGTAGAAGCCGCATATATCATGTGACAGGGGCCGGCACGCTGTTTGTATGGAGGAAAAGCAGACGTGACGACAGGTTGTAGAGGACGCTAAAGGCAGTGCCTTTAAGGCACGCCCCCAATATTGTTGTCCGGGTGGAAATCGGGAGAAATTCGGGAGAATGGTTGCCCCGGGAGACTTTCGAGAGGGGCACTGAAAATCAGGAGGGTTGGCAAGTATGAGTATTAGCGGTGAATGCGGTGTATAATACCGGCGTGCCAGCTCTAATGTTAATTTGATATTGCCTCAAGGGCCAAATGAAATTACACGGCGGGCCAAATTTGACCTGCGGGCCAGAGTTTGATACCCGTGCTCTAAAGCAAGCCTGGGCAATTATTTTGACTCGGGGGCCACAATTAGAGAACAAAATGTGTCTGGGGGCCGGTATATCTATTTTTAGGAACACCAATACAAAACTTCACAATAATGTCTGATTGAATGCTAAAAATGTTCTGACAGACCGCCTTAAAAAACGTAATGGAATTGTACATTTTTTTATGAAGGATAAAACACTGAATATTGACAAAATATGAACGTCACATTTTACAATCAAGTGAAACGCAACAAAAATGCAACAAACAGTGAAACATGAACGCGAAGGGTACAAAATAAACCCACCTACAATCTGATATATCTGATATATCACTAAGCTTTAGAACTTTGTTGTGAAAATCTCCTTCCGCGTCTGTGGAAACACTCCCCACCCACACTGCTTGGTGCCTCGTCTGAGCTGCTGTGACGTAGATTACCAAAGTAACTAATTAGATGACCATAGTAACTAATTAGATGACCATAGTAACTAATTAGATGACCATAGTAACTAATATATAATCCAAAAGCGCATATTCCAAGCATTGAAATACTTAGTATAGTTGAAGACTTGCGCTCATTAGAAAACATCACTGCACATTATAATGGCAGATACACTTTCCATCTTAAAGATCTAAAAAAAATATTTGGGAATTTCCGGCGGGCCAGATTGAAAAGCTTAACGGGCCGCATGTGGCCCCCGGGCCTTAATTTTCCCAGTTCTGATTTAAAGACACGCGTGCGCACCAAAACTTGCACTCACCTGCACTCACCTGGAGCCTCAGGTGATCAGCAGTGCAAAAGCGCACTAACAAAATATGCGATTAAAAAATGTGCACTAATAAAAACAAGTGGCCTAAATTAATGCGTGCATAAATTAGTTCCACGAACAGCGTGGGGTCATTGTTGGTTGCATGCAGGCCCTCAGTCATGTGTTGCGTTCCCACGCACACACACACACACACACACACACACACACACACACACACACACACACACACACACACACACACACACACACACACACACACACACACACACACACACACACACACACACACACACACACACACACACACACACACACACACACACACACACACACACACACTTTGACAACAAGCAGCTGCTCCTATGATCACTTTACCACACAGATGAAAGAAAACGCACACGCACACACACACACACACATGTTATCATTTGGAATGGGGACCAAGTTTTTGATCATGACTTGTGGGGAACACCCAATCCAATCCACTTTATTTATATAGCACATTTAAACAACAAAAATGTTTCCAAAATGCTGCACAACAATATTAAAAACAAGATTCAAATATTATCCTTAGCTCCACCAATGACTGAATAAAAACAAAAAATAAATAAATATAAAAACAATATAAAAATAAATATAATTAAAAACGATTTTAAAGGGTAAAACCAATTGAAACAGTAAATAGTAGGGATGACCGATAATGGCTTTTTGCCGATATCCGAAATTGTCCAACTCTTTAATTACCGATACCGATATCAACGGATACCGATATATACAGTCGTGGAATTAACACGTTATTATGCCTAATTTGGACAACCAGGTATGGTGAAGATAAGATCTATTTTAAAAAAATTAATAAAATAAAATAAGATAAATAAATTAAAAACATTTTCTTGAATAAAAAAGAAAGTAAAAGAATATAAAAACAGTTACATAGAAACTAGTAATAAATGAAAATGAGTCAAATGAACTGTTAAAGGTTAGTACTATTAGTGGACCAGCAGCATGCACAATCATGTGTGCTTACGGACTGTATCCCTTGCAGACTGTATTGATATATATTGATATATAATGTAGGAACCAGAATATTAATAACAGAAACAAACAACCCTTTTGTGTGAATGAGTGTGAATGGGGGAGGGAGGTTTTTTTGGGTTGGTGCACTAATTGTAAGTGTATCTTGGGTTTTTTATGTTGATTTAATAAAAAAACCCAACAAAAAAACAAAAACAAAAAACAAACGATACCGATAATAAAAAAAACGATACCGATAATTTCCGATATTACATTTTAAAGCATTTAATATCGGCAGGCCGATATTGTCGGACATCTCTAGTAAATAGAAATCAAAATGTATAAAAAAAACACAGAGGACAACAGAGGACCACACAACTCCTGTAGTGTTAAAAGCCGAAGAATAAAAGTGGGTCTTAAGACGAGACTTAAAACACTCCACTGTGGCACCACCCTTTCTACAGGTTGTAGAGGCATAAAAAGGTAAAATGGTGTAAAATGTCCACTGGCCAGTTAGCTCATACACGTCTTTAAATCTCTGGATTGATGAAGTAATGTGCTGATCATTCTTACTGGGGACCCTGGGGAAAAAGAGTTCATATGGTTCATGGGGACCACATTTAAATAATTTTGCATAATTCACACAAATTTGTACGTGACTACTGAGGACCATTTAAAACAAAAAAGGGAATATGTGCAAATGTCTCACACTTAAACTAACCAGTAAACATGTTTTATGGACCAAAGCTTAAAAAATATCACTTAGGCATCTTCAGAATGGATCTGACTATCATTTAAAAAGGTTTCCCTTTAGGGAAACTGTTTTTTTTGTCCCCATACCGTCAGAGGTCCCCTGAAGGTGACTGTGTAAACAGAGCCATGTCCCCATTAAGTAAGCATTGACAGAACACACACACACACACACACACACACACACACACACACACACACACACACACACACACACACACACACACACACACACACACACACACACACACACACACAGACACACACACACACATACATGTCTTGCCTACTTTGTGTGGACCCACGTTTGGTTAGTAGGTTGTGAGGGCCCCCCTTTCCACTATAGCTAGAATGATGAAAAAAATATATTTAGCACTAGATGGGAGTAAAAAGTTGCAACCTCACTTCAGAATGCAAAACACACAAAGTAAAAAAAATATTTTACTTCTGTAGTTGTGAGGACCGACCGCTGTTGCTAGGTAGATTTGACCGTACACACACAAATAGTAATAAGTTCAGTGACACACACACACACACACACACACACACACACACACACACACACACACACACACACACACACACACACACACACACACACACGCTTGCATTTCTTACCTTCTTGAGACCTCCGAAAAAAGCCTACCTCTTTAGAAACACCCTTTCTAGATATATAAAGATTTGTATTTACAACATTAATAATATATACATACTATGCAAATATAAAAAAGCTTGTTGTGAAAAATGAGTTGGAATTTCACAAGAAAAAGCTCACAATTTCACAAGAAAACTTAAAATTTTGGCAGTGTTATAATAAAAGTCTGAATTTTACTCAACGCAAGTCAAAATTAGACAAGAAAAACTGAACATTTGTGCAATATTATGATAAAAGTTGGAATTTTACTCAAAACACTCACAATTTTATAAGAAAACTTTAAAATGTTGGCAATATTATAGTAATAATCAGAATTTTACTCAACAAAAGTCATAAATTTACTCAAAAAATGTCACTATTTTACAAGAACAACAAAAAAATTGGCAATATTGTGATAAAATAAAATTTATACGACAAATGTCACCATTTTGCAGTAAAAAGTAATAATTTTACATGAAAAAGTAATCATTTTACGAGAAAATATCGCAATGTTACAGAAACAGAAAGAATATGAAAAATTGTTACCAATTTTATGAGAAAAAAGTCGACACATTGTGAGAAAAAGACTGCTTTTAGTTAATTTATTTATGAATTTTTTGTTTCTAATTGTTTTTTAATCTTCATTATTTACTTCAAGTTATTACAGTATGTCTCGATATACGCACACACACACACACACACACACACACACACACACACACACACACACACACACACACACACACACACACACACACACACACACACACACACACACACTCTTGTATTTGTTACCTTCTTGAGACCTGAGAAAAAAGCCTACCTCTTTAGTACCACCCTTTCTAGATATATAAACATTTGTATTTACAACATTAATAATATATACATACTATGCAAATATAAAAAAGCTTGTTGTAAAAAATGAGTTGGAATTTCACAAGAAAAAGGTCACAATTTCACAAGAAAACTGAAAATTTTGGCTGTTTCAAAATAAAAGTCGGAAATTTACTAAACACAAGTCAAAATTAGACAAGAAAAACTGAACATTGGTGCAATATTATGATAAAAGTTGGAATTTTACTCAAAACACTTATAATTGTACGAGAAAAGCTTAAAATGTTGGCAATTTTATGAAAAAAGTCGTAATTTTACTCGATAAAAAAAGTCACAATTTTATAAGAAAACTTTCAAATGTTGGCAATATTATAATAATAATCAGAATTTTACTCGACAAAAGTCATACATTTACTCAAAAAATGTCACTATTTTACAAGAACAACAAAAAAATTGGCATCAGAAATTTATACGACAAATGTCACCATTTTGCAGTAAAAAGTAATAATTTTACATGAAAAAGTAATCGTTTTATGAGAAAATATTGCAATATTACAGAAACAGAAAGAATATGAAAAATTGTTACCAATTTTATGAGAAAAAAGTCGACATTGTGAGGAAAAAGACTGCTTTTAGTTAATTTATTTATGAATTTTTTGTTTGTAATTGTTTTTTAATCTTCATTATTTACTTCAAGTTATTACAGTATGTCTCGATATACACACACACACACACACACACGCACACACACACTATAAGAGCTACAGACATGAGGAACAACATCCGTTTAAGCGTCAATAAAGCTGCGAGTTAATTATTCACAATATTTTGGAGAGCGCCACGCCGGCCACCACAGTGCAATATTGATGAAGCAGGTAACGCAAGACGCTGCTGTGTGTGCACTGCAGGTCCTCTTAGGGTCAGAGCTGTGCGGCAATGATTGCAAAAATGTCTCCAATAATAACAACAAGCAGCATGCAAATATGTTAAATTTTAATTATAAAATAAGAAGATATTGAGACATTATCCTATTTCAAATATTTAATATTGGAATTCAGCAACAAATAATTATAAGATGCTATGTGAAAAGATTATCAGGATTTAACAGCATTTAACAGTATTTTTTTTTAATTTTTACTGTAATCAAAATGTACTGTACATTGCATTAACAATATCACATTTCTATTTTTCCACAGCAATTAAATTGTATTTCACAGTAAATACTGTAATCAGAGTCCTCCGTATTATCACATCAAATTACTATAAATTCTATCATGTACACTCTTGTACAGGAAGTGCCGGTGTACTGTGAACAGGAGAGAGTACACAATAAAATTGCAATTGTGAAGTTACAGCATGTAGTTGTCATTTTATTGTAATGAATGATAAAATCACGCATTTAGATATAACTGTATTGTGTTTAATTAACCCAGTGGTTCTTAACCTTGTTGGAGGTACCGAACCCCACCAGTTTCATATGCGCATTCACCGAACCCTTCTTTAGTGAAAAATAAAATGTTTTTTTTTTTCAAATTCAAGACAAAGTTATATGTTTTTGGTAACACTTTAGTATGGGGAACATATTCTAAGTAACAAAGACTTAATTAAGAGTTATTTGGACACTAGGGGAACATATTCTAAGTAACAAAGACTTAATATAGAGTTATTTGGACACTAGGGGAACATATTCTAAGTAATAAAGACATAATTTAGAGTTATTTGGACACAAGGGGAACATATTCTAAGTAACAAAGACTTAATTTAGAGTTATTTGGACACTATAGGGGAACATATTCTAAATAACAAAGACTTAATTTAGAGTTATTTGGACACTAGAGGAACTTATTCTAAGTAACAAAGACTTAATTTAGAGTTATTTGGACACAAGGGGAACATATTCTAAGTAACAAAGACTTAATTTAGAGTTATTTGGACACTATGGGAACATATTCTAAGTAACAAAGACTTAATTTAGAGTTATTTGGACACTATAGGGGAACATATTCTAAATAACAAAGACTTAATTTAGAGTTATTTGGACACAAGGGGAACATATTCTAAGTAACAAAGACTTAATTTAGAGTTATTTGGACACTATGGGAACATATTCTAAGTAACAAAGACTTAATTTAGAGTTATTTGGACACTATAGGGGAACATATTCTAAGTAACAAAGACTTAATTTAGAGTTATTTGGACACTAGGGGAACATATTCTAAGTAACAGACTTAATTTAGAGTTATTTGGACACTAGGGGAACATATTCTAAGTAACAAAGACTTAATTTAGAGTTATTTAGACACTAGGGGAACATATTCTAAGTAACAAAGACTTAATTTAGAGTTATTTGGACACTATAGGGGAACATATTCTAAATAACAAAGACTTAATTTAGAGTTATTTGGACACTAGAGGAACATATTCTAAGTAACAAAGACTTAATTTAGAGTTATTTGGACACAAGGGGAACATATTCTAAGTAACAAAGACTTAATTTAGAGTTATTTGGACACTAGAGGAACATATTCTAAGTAACAAAGACTTAATTTAGAGTTATTTGGACACTAGGGGAACATATTCTAAGTAACAAAGATTTAATTTAGAGTTATTTGGACACTAGAGGAACATATTCTAAGCAACAAAGACTTAATTTAGAGTTATTTGGACACTAGGGGAACATATTCTAAGTAACAAAGACTTAATATAGAGTTATTTGGACACTAGGGGAACATATTCTAAGTAATAAAGACATAATTTAGAGTTATTTGGACACAAGGGGAACATATTCTAAGTAACAAAGACTTAATTTAGAGTTATTTGGACACTATAGGGGAACATATTCTAAATAACAAAGACTTAATTTAGAGTTATTTGGACACTAGAGGAACTTATTCTAAGTAACAAAGACTTAATTTAGAGTTATTTGGACACAAGGGGAACATATTCTAAGTAACAAAGACTTAATTTAGAGTTATTTGGACACTATGGGAACATATTCTAAGTAACAAAGACTTAATTTAGAGTTATTTGGACACTATAGGGGAACATATTCTAAATAACAAAGACTTAATTTAGAGTTATTTGGACACAAGGGGAACATATTCTAAGTAACAAAGACTTAATTTAGAGTTATTTGGACACTATGGGAACATATTTTAAGTAACAAAGACTTAATTTAGAGTTATTTGGACACTATAGGGGAACATATTCTAAGTAACAAAGACTTAATTTAGAGTTATTTGGACACTAGGGGAACATATTCTAAGTAACAGACTTAATTTAGAGTTATTTGGACACTAGGGGAACATATTCTAAGTAACAAAGACTTAATTTAGAGTTATTTGGACACTAGGGGAACATATTCTAAGTAACAAAGACTTAATTTAGAGTTATTTGGACACTATAGGGGAACATATTCTAAATAACAAAGACTTAATTTAGAGTTATTTGGACACTAGAGGAACATATTCTAAGTAACAAAGACTTAATTTAGAGTTATTTGGACACAAGGGGAACATATTCTAAGTAACAAAGACTTAATTTAGAGTTATTTGGACACTAGAGGAACATATTCTAAGTAACAAAGACTTAATTTAGAGTTATTTGGACACTAGGGGAACATATTCTAAGTAACAAAGACTTAATATAGAGTTATTTGGACACTAGGGGAACATATTCTAAGTAATAAAGACATAATTTAGAGTTATTTGGACACAAGGGGAACATATTCTAAGTAACAAAGACTTAATTTAGAGTTATTTGGACACTATAGGGGAACCTATTCTAAATAACAAAGACTTAATTTAGAGTTATTTGGACACTAGAGGAACTTATTCTAAGTAACAAAGACTTAATTTAGAGTTATTTGGACACAAGGGGAACATATTCTAAGTAACAAAGACTTAATTTAGAGTTATTTGGACACTATGGGAACATATTCTAAGTAACAAAGACTTAATTTAGAGTTATTTGGACACTATAGGGGAACATATTCTAAATAACAAAGACTTAATTTAGAGTTATTTGGACACAAGGGGAACATATTCTAAGTAACAAAGACTTAATTTAGAGTTATTTGGACACTATGGGAACATATTCTAAGTAACAAAGACTTAATTTAGAGTTATTTGGACACTATAGGGGAACATATTCTAAGTAACAAAGACTTAATTTAGAGTTATTTGGACACTAGGGGAACATATTCTAAGTAACAGACTTAATTTAGAGTTATTTGGACACTAGGGGAACATATTCTAAGTAACAAAGACTTAATTTAGAGTTATTTGGACACTAGGGGAACATATTCTAAGTAACAAAGACTTAATTTAGAGTTATTTGGACACTATAGGGGAACATATTCTAAATAACAAAGACTTAATTTAGAGTTATTTGGACACTAGAGGAACATATTCTAAGTAACAAAGACTTAATTTAGAGTTATTTGGACACAAGGGGAACATATTCTAAGTAACAAAGACTTAATTTAGAGTTATTTGGACACTAGAGGAACATATTCTAAGTAACAAAGACTTAATTTAGAGTTATTTGGACACTAGGGGAACATATTCTAAGTAACAAAGATTTAATTTAGAGTTATTTGGACACTAGAGGAACATATTCTAAGCAACAAAGACTTAATTTAGAGTTATTTGGACACAAGGGGAACATATTCTAAGTAACAGACTTAATTTAGAGTTATTTGGACAATAGGGGAACATATTCTAAGTAACAAAGACTTAATTTAGAGTTATTTGGACACTAGGGGAACATATTCTAAGTAACAAAGATTTAATTTAGAGTTATTTGGACACTAGAGGAACATATTCTAAGCAACAAAGACTTAATTTAGAGTTATTTGGACACAAGGGGAACATATTCTAAGTAACAGACTTAATTTAGTTATTTGGACACTAGGGGAACATATTCTAAGTAACAAAGACTTAATTTAGAGTTATTTGGACACTAGGGGAACATATTCTAAGTAACAAAGACTTAATTTAGAGTTATTTGGACACTATAGGGGAACATATTCTAAATAAAAAAGACTTAATTTAGAGTTATTTGGACACTAGAGGAACATATTCTAAGTAACAAAAACTTAATTTAGAGTTATTTGGACACAAGGGGAACATATTCTAAGTAACAAAGACTCAATTTAGAGTTATTTGGACACTAGAGGAACATATTCTAAGTAACAAAGACTTAATTTAGAGTTAGTTGGACACTAGGGGAACATATTCTAAGTAACAAAGACTTAATTTAGAGTTAATTGGACACCAGGGGAACATATTCTAAGTAACAAAGACTTATTTTAGAGTTATTTGGACACTAGGGGAACATATTCTAAGTAATAAAGACTTAATTTAGAGTTATTTGGACACTAGGGGAACATATTCTAAGTAACAAAGACTTAATTTAGAGTTATTTGGACACTAAATGAACATATTCTAAGCAACAAAGACTTAATTTAGAGTTATTTGGACACAAGGGGAACATATTCTAAGTAACAGACTTAATTTAGAGTTATTTGGACACTAGGGGAACATATTCTAAGTAACAAAGACTTAATTTAGAGTTATTTGGACACAAGGGAAACATATTCTAAGTAACAGACTTAATTTAGAGTTATTTGGACACTAGGGGAACATATTCTAAGTAATAAAGACTTAATTTAGAGTTATTTGGACACTAGAGGAACATATTCTAAGTAACAAAGACTACATTTAGAGTTATTTGGACACTAGAGGAACATATTCTAAGTAACAAAGACTAAATTTAGAGTTATTTGGACACTAGGGGAACATATTCTAAGTAACAAAGACATAATTTAGAGTTATTTGGACACTAGAGGAACATATTCTAAGTAACAAAGACTTAATTTAGAGTTAGTTGGACACTAGGGGAACATATTCTAAGTAACAAAGACTTATTTTAGAGTTATTTGGACACTAGGGGAACGTATTCTAAGTAATAAAGATTTAATTTAGAGTTATTTGGACACTAGGTGAACATATTCTAAGTAATAAAGACTTAATTTAGAGTTATTTGGACACTAGAGGAACATATTCTAAGTAACAAAGACTACATTTAGAGTTATTTGGACACTAGAGGAACATATTCTAAGTAACAAAGACTACATTTAGAGTTATTTGGACACTAGGGGAACATATTCTAAGTAACAAAGACATAATTTAGAGTTATTTGGACACTAGAGGAACATATTCTAAGTAACAAAGACTTAATTTAGAGTTAGTTGGACACTAGGGGAACATATTCTAAGTAACAAAGACTTATTTTAGAGTTATTTGGACACTAGGGGAACGTATTCTAAGTAATAAAGATTTAATTTAGAGTTATTTGGACACTAGGGGAACATATTCTAAGTAATAAAGACTTAATTTAGAGTTATTTGGACACTAGGGGAACATATTGTAAGTGACAAAGACTTAATTTGGAGTTATTTGGACACTAGGGGAACATATTCTAAGTAACAAAGACTTAATTTAGAGTTAATTGGACACTAGGGGAACATATTCTAAGTAATAAAGACTTAATTTAGAGTTATTTGGACAATAGGGGAACATATTCTAAGTAACAAAGACTTAATTTAGAGTTAATTGGACACTAGGGGAACATATTCTAAGTAACAAAGACTTAATTTAGAGTTATTTGGACACTATAGGGGAACATATTTTAAGTAACAAAGACTTAATTTAGAGTTATTTGGACACTAGGGGAACATATTCTAAGTAACAAAGACTTAATTTAGAGTAATTTGGACACTAGGGGAACATATTCTAAGTAACAAAGACTCAATTTAGAGTTATTTGGACACTAGGGGAACATATTCTAAGTAACAAAGACTCAATTTAGAGTTATTTGGACACTAGGGGAACATATTCTAAGTAACAAAGACTTAATTTAGAGTTATTTGGACACTAGGTGAACATGTTCTAAGTAACAAAGACTTAATTTAGAGTTAATTGGACACTAAGGGAACATATTCTAAGTAATAAAGACTTAATTTAGAGTTATTTGGTTAGGGTTAGAGGTAATAAAGACTTAATTTAGAGTTATTTGGTTAGGGTTAGAGGGTTAGGGTTATAATAAGGCCATGCCGAATAAGGCATTAATAAGTACTTAATAATGACTAGTTAAGAGCCAATATGTTACTAATTTGCATGTTAATAAACAACTAATTAATGGTGAATATGTTTTATGTACATAAAATTTAAAAATGTCTAAAAATAAAAAATAATAATACTTAGGGATGTCCGATAATATCGGCCGATAAATGCGTTAAAATGTAATATCGGAAATTATCGGTATCGGTTTTTTTTATTATCTGTATCGTTTTCTTTTTAAATTTTTTTTATTAAATCAACATAAAAAACACAAGATACACTTACAATTAGTGCACCAACCCAAAAAACCTCCCTCCCCCCATTTCTTTCTGTTATCAATATTCTGGTTCAATATATATCAATACAGTCTGCAAGGGATACAGTCTGTAAGCACACATGTTTGTGCGTGCTGCTGGTCCACTAATAGTGCTAACCTTTAACAGTTAATTTTACTCATTTTCATTAATTACTAGTTTCTATGTAACTGTTTTTATATTGTTTTACTTTCTTTTTTATTCAAGAAAATGTTTTTAATTTAGTTATTTTATTATTTTTTTTAAAAAGTACCTTATCTTCACCATACATGGTTGTCCAAATTAGGCATAATAATGTGTTAATTCCACGACTGCATATATCGGTTGATATCGTATCGGTTGATATCGGTATCGGTAATTAAAGAGTTGGACAATATCGGAATATCGGATATCGGCAAAAAGCCATTATCGGACATCTCTAATAATAATAAATAAATAATACATTTAAAAAAAATAAAAAAAATAAAATTGCCTCTGCGCATGCGCATAGCATAGATTCCAACGAATCGATGACTAAATTATTTGCCAACTATTTTCATAATTGATTTTAATCGATTTAATCGATTAGTTGTTGCAGCCCTAACTGACATTGATTAAATTATCCTATAATCTCTGTATAATTTCATTTATTTTATTCCTCCTCATACATCTGCAAAAAAAATGAAAAAAATACGGTAGTTCACAGTGTGGGAGTGTATAAGATGAGCAAGGTCAAGAACAGGGGTCCCCAAACTTTTTGACTCGGGGGCCGCATTGGGTTAAAAAAATTTTGGCCGGGGGCCGGGCTGTATGTATGTATATATATATATATATATATATATATATATATATATATATATATATATATATATATATATATATATATATATATATATATATATATATATATATATTAAATACTACCGTTCAATAGTTTGGGGTCACCTAAACAATTTTGTGGAATAGCCTTCATTTCTAAGAACAAGAATAGACTGTCGAGTTTCAGATGAAAGTTCTCTTTTTCTGGCCATTTTAAGCGTTTAATTGACCCCACAAATGTGATGCTCCAGAAACTCAATCTGCTCAAAGGAAGGTCAGTTTTGTAGCTTCTGTAACGATCTAAACTGTTTTCAGATGTGTGAACATGATTGCACAAGGGTTTTCTAATCATCAATTAGCCTTCTGAGCCAATGAGCAAACACATTGTACCATTAGAACACTGGAGTGATAGTTGCTGGAAATGGGCTTCTATACACCTATGTAGATATTGCACCAAAAACCAGACATTTGCAGCTAGAATAGTCATTTACCACATTAGCAATGTATAGAGTGTATTTCTTTAAAGTTAAGACTAGTTTAAAGTTATCTTCATTGAAAAGTACAGTGCTTTTCCTTCAAAAATAAGGACATTTCAATGTGACCCCAAACTTTTGAACGGTAGTGTATATATATATATACATACTGTAAAAAAAAAAAATCCTATTTTTATGGTTAATTTACTCTAAATTTCTATTGTAATTGATCTATTTTTTTAAAAATAGTTTATAAAACTGTAGAATTGAAGATATTATCCATAAATAAACAATCTGCCTGTTATTTTAAGTAATATGCCAGTAATGACAAACTATGTATATTTCTATTTTTTTTTTTACTGAAAAATACCAAATTAATTATACATAGCATTTTCTGTTTTCTTAAATGACTTTCAAATTCATGTAATATTACGATATTTTTTCCCGTAAAACTTTTCATGAAAATTTCTGTAATTATAATGTTTTTGATCATGATTTGGTTTACAATGTTTTACTTGAATTTTATGGTTTTCGTTTGGCAGCCGCAGCTGCCAGTAGATGACCGTTTTTTTACAGATTTTTTTTTTTTACAGTGTATACATTGTCTTTATATTCCAGCGAGTTCATCCGTTTTGTCATTTAACATCAATTAACATTGGGGACGGCGTGGCGAAGTTGGTAGAGTGGCTGTGCCAGCAATCGGAGTGTTGCTGGTTACTGGGGTTCAATTCCCACCTTATACCTTCCTAGTCACGTCCGTTGTGTCCTTGGGCAAGACACTTCACCCTTTGCCTCTGATGGCTGCTGGTTAGCGCTTTGCATGGCAGCTCCCTCCATCAGTGTGTGAATGTGTGTGTGAATGGGTAAATGTGGAAATACTGTCTTTGAGTACCTTGAAGGTAGAAAAGCGCTATACAAGTACAACCCATTTATTTATTTATGTTCATTAACATTTAACTTTGTCATGTTATCCATGGGAAAAATGCATTTTTAGACAATATGATTTGCCTGAGCGGCTAGGAGACACCGAGAGTAACAAGCGGTATAAAATGGATTAGTAATGAAAGATAAAATAATAATAATAATTACAAAAAAAATTAAAACACTTTTTTTAAAATTTGTGACTTCCCGTGGGCCGGATTTTGGATGCTGGGGGGGCCGGAGTTTGGGGACCCCTGGTCAAGAAGGTCATTATAGGTCTTTTTTTCTACACACCTTTGTTGTGCAAGAGAGAGAGAGAGGCTCATTTAAAGTGTGTCCACATTAATCACAGCGTTGCATCGAGTATGATAATCACCTGAACACTCTATTAAAATAAAAGTGGCAGCCCAGGGGAAATCTTACCTTACTCTTTAATTGTTTTGAGGCTTTGATGGGCTTTTTTAATCGAGGATTAATTTATGCATCCTTAAATAACTTTACATATGATTAATAAGCTTGCGACCGGGATGAAGCAATTATAACAAGTGGTCGGTCACCACCTCATTAGACGGAAAGATGCGGTTTGCGAGTCTTTTGCCTAAAACGGGCGGCGACGACAATTACAGCAAAAAGGTCTGCTGGCTAATCATTGGAATGTGTGACGGTTGACTTATTGCTGTTGACCTTCCGTCGGTTGTTGCAGCCAGGATTCAAATGAAGATCATCGGGTGTGAGGAGCAACAGAAGAGACAAGACGCCGCTAAATGTTTGCCGATATCTAAACAAGACGTCACTCCCGTGTCTCCTATAGCTGGCCCACGGGGCCTGACCCTTCTGTACCTTCCACACCCTCTGCTGCTAAACGGAATGTTTCTCTGAACGAGAGTGTGTGAGAAGTGTGTGTGACGGTGGGCGAGCGGGGACGGGGGGGATTTCATCACTGCATCAAATGAGGTTGAGCGCAGGGCCCCTTTTGTCACCGAGCGGGACTCATCTGCCAATGGTGGGCTGTGGGGTCCTGAGGGAGAGACGGGAACAAAGGTGCTAAAAGGCTGCCTGACAATGAGGAGAACCTTCAAGTGTGGGACACAGGCTGAACGGGACAAGCTGTGCCAATCACTCTGCAATTACTGCGTTTTTTTTTTTTTTTTTGTGCACAGCAGACGCCTCACTTTGATGGCGAGGTGCAAGGACGCAGGCGGCCACGCGCCCAGTCCGTGTAGCTCCTAGACTGGCCTGTTGTGTGCACGCTGACCCGGACCTGAGTGTGTCATATAGATGCATAAATCACCCGCTCTGCTGTTGATTACATTGTCAAACAACTTGGAATAATAATGATAATATTAAAAAAAAAAAGCTTTTAGCTGTGAACCCTGCACACAATGAGCCAGGTTGGGAGGTTTAGGAGGGATTAGAACTGAATGTTTAGGGGTTTAGATCAGACTTGGGGAAATTAAGGCTTTTCAATCTGGCCCGCCGGACATTCCCAAATAATTTTTGTTCGATCTTTTAGAAAAAAAAAGAAAAAAAAAGAAAAAAGAAAAAAAAAGATGGAAACTGTAGCTGCCATTATGATGTGCAGTAGAGATGTCCGATAATATCGGCCTGCCGATATTATCGGCCGATAAATGCTTTAAAGGCCTACTGAAACCCACTACTACCGACCACGCAGTCTGATAGTTTATATATCAATGATGAAATCTTAACATTGCAACACATGCCAATACGGCCGGGTTAACTTATAAAGTGCAATTTGAAATTTCCCGCCACACTTCCAGTTGAAAACGTCTAGATATGATGACGTATGCGCGTGACGGAATCGGTTGATGCGGAAGTATTGGTACCCCATTGAATACAATTCAAAAAAGCTCTGTTTTCATTTCAAAATTCCACAGTATTCTGGACATCTGTGTTGGTGAATCTTTTGCAATTTGTTTAATGAACAATGGAGACGGCAAAGAAGAAAGTTGTAGGTGGGATCGGTGTATTAGCGGCGGACTACAGCAACACAACCAGGAAGACAGAGATGGATAGCAGACGCGTTAGCCGGCGAACTCACCTTAACTTCCTCCGTCTCGCCGACCGCATCTGTGATCGGACCGTCGATCGCTGGAACGCAGGTGAGCACGGGTGTGATGAGCAGATAAGGGCTGGCTGGCGTAGGTGGATAGCTAATGTTTTTAGCGTAGCTCTGTGAGGTCCGGTTGCTAAGCTAGCTTCAATGGCGTCGTTAGCAACAGCATTGTTAAGCTTCGCCAGGCTGGAAAGCATTAACCGTGTATTTACATGTCCATGGTTTAATAGTATTGTTGATCTTCTGTCTATCCATCCAGTGAGGGATTTATTTATTTTGTTTCTATATGCAGTTAAGCACGATGCTATCACGTTAGCTCCGTAGCCAAAGTGTTTTGTCGATGTATTGTCGTGGAGATAAAAGTCACTGTGAATGTCCATTTCGCGTTCTCGACTCATTTTCAAGAGGATATAGTATCCGAGGTGGTTTAAAATACAAATCCGTGATCCACAATAGAAAAAGGAGAAAGTGTGGAATCCAATGAGCCAGCTTGTACCTAAGTTACGGTCAGAGCGAAAAAAGATATGTCTTGCACTGCACTCTAGTCCTTCACTCGAACGTTCCTCATCCACAAATCTTTCATCCTCGCTCAAATTAATGGGGTAATCGTCGCTTTCTCGGTCCGAATCGCTCTAGCTGCGTTGAAAACAATAGGAAAATGTGAGGAGCCTTTCAATTGACTACGTCACGCTACTTCCGGTACAGACAAGGCTACCGATATATACAGTCATGGAATTAACACATTATTATGCCTAATTTGGACAACCAGGTATGGTGAAGATAAGGTTCTTTTTAAAAAAATTAATAAAATAAAATAAGCCAAATAAATTAAAAACATTTTCTTGAATAAAAAAGAAAGTAAAACAATATAAAAACAGTTACATAGAAACTAGTAATGAATGAAAATGAGTAAAATGAACTGTTAAGGTTAGTACTATTATTATTACTACTATTACTACTACCAGCAACACGCACAATCATGTGTGCTTACGGACTGTATCCCTTGCAGACTGTATTGATATATATTGATATATAATGTAGGAACCAGAATATTAATAACAGAAAAAAACAACCCTTTTGTGTTGAATGAGTGTGAATGGGGGAGGGAAGTTTTTTGGGTTGGTGCACTAATTGTAAGTGTATCTTGTGTTTTTTATGTTGATTTAATAAAGAAACAAAAAAATAAAGAAACAAAAAAAAAACGATGCCGATAATAAAAAAAACGATACCGATAATTTCCGATATTACATTTTAAAGCATTTATCGGCCGATATTATCGGACATCTCTAAAAAAAAATGCCAACATGGCACTGCCATATTTATTATTGAAGTCACAAAGTGCATTATTTTTTTTAACATGCCTCAAAACAGCAGCTCGGAATTTGGGACATGCTCTCCCTGAGAGAGCATGAGGAGGTTGAGGTGGGCGGGGTTTTTAGGGGGTAGCGGGGGTGTATATTGTAGCGTCCCGGAAGAGTTACTGCTGCAAGGGGTTCTGGGTATTTGTTCTGTTGTGTTTATGTTGTGTTACGGGGCAGATGTTCTCCCGAAATGTGTTTGTCGTTCTTGTTTGGTGTGGGTTCACAGTGTGGCGCATATTTGTAACAGTGTTAAAGTTATTTATACGGTCACCCTCAGTGTGACCTGTATGGCTGTTGACCAAGTATGTCTTGCATTCAATTGTGAGTGTGTCAAAAGCCGTAGATATTATGTGACCGGGCTGGCAGCAAAGGCAGTGCCTTTAAGGTTTATTGGCGCTCTGTACTTCTTCCTACGTCCGTGTACACAACGGCGTTTTAAGAAGTCATAAATTTTACTTTTTGAAACCGATACCAGTAATTTTGAAACCGATACCGATAATTTCCGATATTACATTTTAAAGCATTTATCGGCCGATAATATCGGCAGTCCAATATTATCGGACATCCCTAGTACAGAGTATTTCAATGGTTGGAATTAGCTATTTTGCATTACATACTAGTTACCTCAGCCTTCCCGGTAAGGTCTATTCAGGTGTACTGGAGAGGAGGCTACGCTTGATAGTCGAACCTCGGATTCAGGAGGAACAGTGTGGTTTTCGTCCTGGTCGTGGAACTGTGGACCAGCTCTATACTCTCGGCAGGGTCCTTGATGGTGCATGGGAGTTTGCCCAACCAGTCTACATGTGCTTTGTGGACTTGGAGAAGACATTCGACCGTGTCCCTCTGGAAGTCCTGTGGGGAGTGCTCAGAGAGTATGTGGTATCGGACTGTCTGATTGTGGCGGTCCGCTCCCTGTATGATCAGTGTCAGAGGTTGGTCCGCATTGCCGGCAGTAAGTCGGACACGTTTCCAGTGAGGGTTGGACTCCGCCAAGGCTGCCCTTTGTCACCGATTCTGTTCATAACTTTTATGGACAGAATTTCTAGGCGCAGTCAAGGCGTTGAGGAGATCCGGTTTGGTGGCTGCAGGATTAGGTCTCTGCTGTTTGCAGATGATGTGGTCCTGATCGCTTCATCTGGCCAGAATCTTCAGCTCTCACTGGATCGGTTCGCAGCCCAGTGGGAAGCGACTGGGATGAGAATCAGCACCTCCAAGTTCGAGTCCATGGTCCTCGCCCGGAAGAGGGTGGAGTGCCATCTCCGGGTTGGGGAGGAGATCTTGCCCCAAGTGGAGGAGTTCAAGTACCTCGGAGTCTTGTTCACGAGTGAGGGAAGAGTGGATGGTGAGATCGACAGGCGGATCGGTGCGGCGTCTTCAGTAATGCGGACGCTGTATCGATCCGTTGTCGTGAAGAAGGAGCTGAGCCTTGTTTTTTTGTGTTTGTTTTATTTTTTTGTCCATGGTCTGTGCTTATGGTATGCTTGTAATGTGTAATGTCTTGTGATTTATGTGTTCTTTTGTATCATGAACTGTTGATTGTTTACTGCAGTGTTTCCCATAAACTGCCAAGATACCTATGGTGGTGGGGGCGTGGCTATGGGCGTGGTAACCATGACATCATCGATTAATTTGCATAATTTACTACAATGATATGATTTTCTCTAAAAAGGCTAAAAAAATGTATACTTACTAATTAATAATAACAGTTTTGTTTTAAACGTCCATCCATCCATCAATTTTACAATATAATTACAACACTTTATGTACATATTTATATACAGACTTGAACAATAAGTTATTCACTGAAATATATTTATTAATTGTGGTTCTTACAAAAAATATATCTTATAAAATATAAAAGCTAAAATGTCTCTTAAAGCTCTGCCCCTTTAATTAGTGCATACTAAATAATTAACTTTAGCCTACTACTACAACCATATTATTTACCAGCAACATAAAGTGAAACAGAGGCAGAGGTTTCCTGCCACAGTCAGTAACAAATAAACAGAAAACATTAGTGGTCAAATACAAATAAGGCAACAAGAGAAGTATCCTACACTTCTCTTTTGTAAAGTAAATCTGAACAGCCTATATGGGCATCTACATCAACTATGTGATTTGCCTGAAAAGCTAGACAGGAAAAAAACAAACAAACAAAATATATATATATTTTATTTATTTGTGGCGGACGTAATTCTTTCGTGGCGGGCCGCCACAAATAAATGAATGTGTGGGAAACACTGTACTGTATTAATAACCTGCCTTAGGACAATGGATAAAAATGAGCTATTGTGCTAACTCCGGCATATTTACATTGTTGCTCTATGTTGATGAATATGCATTGTCCTAATTCAAATAAATAAATAAATAAAATGAATATAAAATAAATATAGCCATGAAAGTTAAATAATACTGTTGTTTGAATCAAATGAAGAATGTCTGAGACTACTTACACCACATATCCAAAAATATGAAATACATCGTTCCACAAATTACTAGCTTTGAACATTCCACTCAACACAGACGTCGTTATGTCCTCAAAGCTCACCTTTAAACAGTGCCAGCATTTTGGAACAAGGAGAGGTGATAGAAGAAAGGTAAACATGATGCATCTATTTGTGGACCCCAAGTTTCACTTTTGCATCTCATTGCCTGTAAGTGTGGTGGGTTTAAAGACCCTTGATTAAAGACAGAAACAGAGGCGTCACTAGTTTTTACGGTGGGACAACCCAGGAGATGCACTAATAATGATATAAACATAATAATAATAATGATGTCTTTTTATGATTCGTATTATCCACTGATAATAATCTTGTATGTGTATGCAGCTACTTTACACTTTGAAGTAAAATAAAACTCAATGGTTAATGTACATACGTATATAAGTGAATAATGACCTATTGGCCCTTAAAATAAAAAACAAACATTTTACATTTTTTTTAAACAAAAACAAATAATTTAAAATCTATATATGTTCTAGATATGTTAATCCCATATTTAAAAAGCTGGTTTCCACCAAATCCATACAATGATTAGTTTTTTATTGCATGTCAACACATTAATTGTGTGTGTATGGCAAAGCGACGTTGGGTTTAGGGCAGTGGTTCTTAACCTGGGTTCGATGGAACCCTAGGGGTTCGGTGAGTCGGGCTCAGGGGTTCAAGACACACCCGACTCACCGTGTAAATAAAAACTTCTCCCTATCGGCGTATTACGGATACGGCAACAGCAGAAGTCAGACTGATTTGCAGGTGTGTAATTTGTTGTGAGTTTATGCACTGTGTTGGTTTTGTTGTTTGAACAAGGTGATGTTCATGCACGCTTCATTTTGTGCACCAGTAAAAAAACATGGTAACACTTTAGTATGGAGAACATATTCACCATTAATTAGTTGCTTATTAACATGCAAATTAGTAACATATTGGCTCTAACTAGTCATTATTAAGTACTTATTAATACCTTATTCGGCATGGCCTTATTATAACCCTAACCCTCTAACCCTGACCCTAACCCTCTAACCCTAACCAAATAACTCTGTTACTTAAAATATGTTCCCCTAGTGTCCAAAAAAACTCTAAATTAAGTCTTTGTTACTTAGAATATGTTCCCCTAGTGTCCAAAAAAACTCTAAATTAAGTCTTTGTTACTTATATGTTCCCCTAGTGTCCAAATAACTCTAAATTAAGTCTTTGTTACTTAGAATATGTTCCCCATACTAAAGTGTTACCAAAAACACATAACTTTGTGTTGAATTTGAAAAAAAAAAATAAAATAATTTTCACTAAAGAAGGGTTCGGTGAATGCGCATATGAAACTGGTGGGGTTCAGTACTTCCAACAAGGTTAAGAACCACTGGTTTAGGGTGAGATGAGGGGCCCTTCAGGAGTCTTGAATTTGATGCGATCATATTTAACATGTGTAGAATTAAAAGAAATTAGAAAAGACAGATGTTTCTGAGCTTTAGTTAACTCCAGTATGAACATATTTGGAAAAAAAGGTAAACAAACTGCTACACGTAGCAGTATATTTCAAACCTTTTTATGTCATTTCATGTAAGTTAAAAGGTCATCGACATACTGACACATATTGCTAATGTTGCTGTTTTTTTTCTGGGTTTTGTGTATGGCTTTGACGCAGGATGAGTGAATAAAAGAACGACAAATGAATTTGTCTATATCTATCCTTGAGCGGTTTGGGCACTGTAATGAGGAGTCAAGTGAGAATGGGAATTATCGTAATGATAACAAAAGGTCCATGCGCCGTATAGCTCGGGGCTGTATCATCGGGCATTACCATAAAGATGTGATGTGCTTGTATTGCAGGGGTTTTGAGAGGGAGCAGGCCAAAAGAGATAATAACTATTAGTAGACGACAGTGCTTTGTGGGATTCCAGCTGTGGAGCCCAAATTTCCATACAGATAGAATGGCTCTGTGTTGATGGTATGCATACACGGGGTGGGAGTGGGGGTGGGGGGGATGGGTGCCTCGTCTCTTAAAGCTCCAACATTTAGACGGGGGTCTGCAAGTGGCAAGTTTCAATGAGTTACCCTTCTGCTTTGAACAGCCTGGAGTGGAACTCTCCAGGGTGCTGAACTACAGTAGCTGCTGACAAGCTCCTCAAACAAGGAAGTGCAAATATGGCCAAGTGACTAAATTAGAGGACCACATTGCAGGTGAGAATGGGCATCTTTTTGACAGCGAGCGCTTAGGGGAAACCTGCATGTACGGTAAGAGGTTTCACGCACACTCAAGGTCTAAAAATGCCCAATCCACTCCTGCATTGCAAAGATGTGCTGCACATGTTGTGGCTGCTGAGTGGGTGTAATCAAAGCAACCATCCTCCGAAATTAAACATGTTTAAAATCATTATTTTCCTACAAACCCTGTTTGTGTTAGATGTAAATATAAACGGAATACAATGATTTGCAAATCCTTTTCAACCCATATTCAATTGAATGCACTACAAAGACAATATATTTGATGTTCAAACTCATAAACTTTATTTTTTTTGCAAATAATTAGCTTAGAATTTCATGGCTGCAACACGTGCAAAAGTAGTTGGGAAAGGGCATGTTCACCACTGTGTTACATGGCCTTTCCTTTTAACAGCACTCAATAAACGATTGGGAACTGAGGAAACTAATTGTTGAAGCTTTGAAAGTGGAATTCTTTCTCATTCTTGTTTTATGTAGAGCTTCAGTCGTTCAACAGTCCGGGGTCTCCGCTGTGGTATTTTACGCTTCATAATGCGCAACACATTTTCGATGGGGGACAGGTCTGGACTGCAGGCGGGCCAGGAAAGTACCCGCACTCTTTTTTTTACCAAGCCACGCTGTTGTAACACGTGCTGAATGTGGCTTGGCATTGTCTTGCTGAAATAAGCAGGGGCGTCCATGAAAAAGACGGCGCTTAGATGGCAACATATGTTGCTCCAAAACCTGTATGTACCTTTCAGCATTAATGGTGCCTTCACAGATGTGTAAGTTACCCATGTCTTGGGCACTAATACACCCCCATACCATCACAGATGCTGGCTTTTTAACTTTGCGCTTATAACAATCCGGATGGTTCTTCTCCTCTTTGGTCTGGAGGACACGACATCCACAGTTTCCAAAAACAATTTGAAATGTGGACTCGTCAGACCACAGAACACTTTTACACTTTGTATCAGTCCATCTTAGATGAGCTCAGGCCCAGCGAAGCCGTCGGCGTTTCTGGGTGTTGTCGATAAATGGCTTTTGATTTGCATAGTAGAGTTTTAACTTGCACTTACAGATGTAGCGACCAACTGTAGTTACTGACAGTGGTTTTCTGAAGTGTTCCTGAGCCCATGTGGTGATATCCTTTACACACCGATGTTGCTTTTTGATGCAGTACCGCCTGAGGGATCGAAGGTCACAGGCTTTCAATTTTTATTACGCTTAAGTTCAGTGATTTCTCCAGATTTTCTGAACCTTTTGATGATATTACGGCGCGTAGATGGTGAAATCCCTAAATTCCTTGCAATAGCTGGTTGAGAAATGTTGTTCTTAAACTGTTCGACAATTTGCTCACACATATTTCAGGTTAAAATTGTGCAGTTTTCTTTTTTTGGGGGGGGGGGGGATTATATTGATTTTATTTCATTTTGATGGGCAATGTTGATATAAGATACAAGTGTTTTGAGTTACATAACCAATTGAGCTGGTAAGTGGAGGTACTACCGTACTCAGTGTGTCAACATGACCCAGAAAGGACACAATAAGACATTCATGGCTGGAAGGGAAAGTGTGCCGAATTATCTATGAGGGAAGACAAGAACAAGAAAGAAAGTTTGATCATATTACGCCTATAACGTATATACCTTTATATACATATATACCTATACTGGCTCACCTGCACTGGCTTCCTGTGCACTTTAGATGTGACTTTAAGGTTTTACTACTTAAGTATAAAATACTACACGGTCTAGCTCCATCCTATCTTGCTGATTGTATTGTACCATATGTCCCGGCAAGAAATCTGCCTTCAAAGAACTCCGGCTTATTAGTGATTCCCAGAGCCCAAGAAAAGTCTGCGTGCTATAGAGCGTTTTCTATTGGGGCTCCAGTACTCTGGAATGCCCTCCCAGTAACAGTTATAGATGCTACCTCAGTAGAAGCATTTAAGTCCCATCTTAAAACTCATTTGTATACTCTAGCCTTTAAATAGACCCCCTTTTAGACCAGTTGATCTGCCGTTTGGTGGCCATGGATGAAGTGCTGACTGGCCAGAGTAGGGACCCGGGATGGACCGCTCGCCTGTGCATCAGTTGGGGACATCTCTGCGCTGCTGACCCGTCTCCACTCGGGATGGTCTCCTGCTGGCCCCACTATGGACTGGACTCTCACTATTATGTTAGATCCACTATGGACTGGACTCTCACTATTATGTTAGGTTCACTATGGACTGGACTCTCACTATTATGTTAGATCCACTATGGACTGGACTCTCACACTATTATGTTAGATCCATTATGGACTGGACTCTCACTATTATGTTAGATCCACTATAGACTGGACTCTCTCTATTATGTTGGATCCACTATGGACTGGACTCTCACTATTATGTTAGATCCACTATGGACTGGACTCTCACTATTATGTTAGATCCACTATGGACTGGACTCTCTCTTTTATGTTAGATCCACTATGGACTGGACTCTCACACTATTATGTTAGATCCACTATGGACTGGACTCTCACTATTATGTTAGATCCACTATGGACTGGACTCTCACTATTATGTTAGATCCACTATGGACTGGACTCTCACTATTATGTTAGATCCACTATGGACTGGACTCTCACACTATTATGTTAGATCCACTATGGACTGGACTCTCACTATTATGTTAGATCCACTATGGACTGGACTCTCACTATTATGTTAGATCCGCTATGGACTGGACTCTCACACTATTATGTTAGATCCATTATGGACTGGACTCTCACTATTATGTTAGATCCACTATAGACTGGACTCTCACACTATTATGTTAGATCCACTATGGACTGGACTCTCACTATTATGTTAGACCCACTATGGACCGGACTCTCACTATTATGTTAGATCCACTATGGACTGGACTCTCACTACTATTATGTTAGATCCACTATGGACTGGACTCTCACTATTATGTTAGACCCACTATGGACCGGACTCTCACTATTATGTTAGATCCACTATGGACTGGACTCTCACACTATTATGTTAGATCCACTATGGACTGGACTCTCACTATTATGTTAGATCCACTATGGACTGGACTCTCACTATTATGTTAGATCCACTATGGACTGGACTCTCACACTATTATGTTAGATCCACTATGGACTGGACTCTCACTATTATGTTAGATCCACTATGGACTGGACTCTCACTATTACGTTAGATCCACTATGGACTGGACTCTCTCACTATTATGTTAGATCTACTATGGACTGGACTCTCACTATTATGTTAGATCCACTATGGACTGGACTCTCACTATTATGTTAGACCCACTATGGACCGGACTCTCACTATTATGTTAGATCCACTATGGACTGGACTCTCACTACTATTATGTTAGATCCACTATGGACTGGACTCTCACTATTATGTTAGACCCACTATGGACCGGACTCTCACTATTATGTTAGATCCACTATGGACTGGACTCTCACACTATTATGTTAGATCCACTATGGACTGGACTCTCACTATTATGTTAGATCCACTATGGACTGGACTCTCACTATTATGTTAGATCCACTATGGACTGGACTCTCACACTATTATGTTAGATCCACTATGGACTGGACTCTCACTATTATGTTAGATCCACTATGGACTGGACTCTCACTATTACGTTAGATCCACTATGGACTGGACTCTCTCACTATTATGTTAGATCTACTATGGACTGGACTCTCACTATTATGGTAGATCCACTATGGACCGGACTCTCACACTATTATGTTAGATCCACTATGGACCGGACTCTCACACTATTATGTTAGATCCACTATGGACTGGACTCTCACACTATTATTTTAGATCCATTATGGACTGGACTCTCACTATTATGTTAGATCCACTATGGACTGGACTCTCACTATTATGTTAGACCCACTATGGACTGGACTCTCACTATTATGTTAGATCCACTATGGACTGGACTCTCACTATTATGTTAGATCCACTATGGACTGGACTCTCACTATTACGTTAGATCCACTATGGACTGGACTCTCTCACTATTATGTTAGATCTACTATGGACTGGACTCTCACTATTATGTTAGATCCACTATGGACCGGACTCTCACACTATTATGTTAGATCCACTATGGACTGGACTCTCACACTATTATTTTAGATCCATTATGGACTGGACTCTCACTATTATGTTAGATCCACTATGGACTGGACTCTCACTATTATGTTAGACCCACTATGGACTGGACTCTCACTATTATGTTAGATCCACTATGGACTGGACTCTCACTATTATGTTAGATCCACTATGGACTGGACTTTCACAATATTATGTCAGACCCACTCGACGTCCATTGCATCTCCCCTAGAGGGGGGGGGGGGGGGGGGTTACCCACATCTGCGGTCCTCTCCAAGGTTTCTCATAGTCATTCACATCGACGTCCCATTAGGGTTGTGAGTTTTTCCTTGCCCTTATGTGGGCTCTGTACCGCGGATGTCGTTGTGGCTCGTGCAGCCCTTTGAGACACTTGTGATTTAGGGCTATATAAATAAACATTGTTTGATTGAACATTGAAGTTCAGCAAATGATTGCACGGGGGGAGAAATCTACTCAACTTCGAAAGCTGTGCCACAAACACACAGGGCTGCTAAGTACTTTGGTGCACAGGGATCAAAAAAGCTAAGAGAATCCAAGCATCTGTTTGCACAAAACCCAGGTTTGGATGTACTGTATGTAGTACAAGGTGTGAAGCTACCAGTGAGGAGACAAAGATAGTGAGGGCAGAGAGCGTGAGGCCACCAATCACCCTGTAATTATCCCCCCGGTGTGCAAACTGCCCAACTCCCCGTCCTTGATGGATCCTCCTGACCCATTAACACAACACGGACCGCAGCAGGCTGGAGGCGGGACGGAGAAGGAAGACTACACGACGGATCAGTCGGAGCAAGACCAAACATCTGGGGGCTGCGGTGGAATTAAAGAAGTGAGAAAGCCAACCAATCCTGTTCCAGCTCTTCATTAATAGCCCGAGAGCTGCACGAGTGAGGTAATGCACGATTCAATTCCATTCGGCATTAAACAAACACCCCTTGGCATCTCCCCTCCTCCACCCCCCCTCTTGCACTCCTCCTTTTCTGCTTTTCACGACACTCTTTTAACTCAGAGTGATGTATTAAGCCATTTGAATTAACAACGGAATGACTTATTCTAATATACCAGTGCTGCCTTTCTTCAGATGCTTGTTGGAGTGCGATGTGAGCCTAACCTGAGGCTGAGCAGAGAGGCGTGCAGGGATCGCCTAAATGACACGGCCAAAACGGGCATTCATATAAAGGGTCATTACGAACTACGGAGGGGTAAATAACATGGCCCAGTTGGTCATTAGTGGATGGAAACCAATACAACACAGACAGACCTCCATAAATGATTGAACTGTGCTGGTGCAGATATGTGACATGTAGTGACAAGAACTTACTTTCATGGACGCCTGGTACTCTCTGAGGTTGAGTACATAAACACCCTTGGCCACTATTTGAGGAATTTTAAAGCTTGGCACTCTGAGCATCACCTAATACAGGGGTCCCCAAACTTTTTGACTCAGGGGCCGCAATGGGTTCAAAAAAGCTGGACGGGGGCCGGGCTGTATATATATATATATATATATATATATTATAAAATCCCCTGAAAAGCAGGGAAACCTGCAAAACAGACTTGTAGGGATGAAATAGCCTCTGTGTGTTTTCCTGACCTAACGTATATTCCGCTCTACCCCAGTATTGAGCACTGTATAACGGATAAACCACAGAAACCTTGACTATAAATATATATATACACTACCGTTCAAAAGTTTGGGGTCACATTGAAATGTCCTTGTTTTTGAAGGAAAAGCACTGTACTTTTCAATGAAGATAACTTTAAACTAGTCTTAACTTTAAAGAAATACACTCTATACATTGCTAATGTGGTAAATGACTACTCTAGCTGCAAATGTCTGGTTTTTGGTGCAATATCTACATAGGTGTATAGAGGCCCATTTA
Organism: Entelurus aequoreus; assembly: GCF_033978785.1. Classification (NCBI taxonomy): domain Eukaryota; kingdom Metazoa; phylum Chordata; class Actinopteri; order Syngnathiformes; family Syngnathidae; genus Entelurus; species Entelurus aequoreus. The sequence goes on from NC_084740.1 coordinate 49,053,241, forward strand.
CAGCAACTATCACTCCAGTGTTCTAATGGTACAATGTGTTTGCTCATTGGCTCAGGAGGCTAATTGATGATTAGAAAACCCTTGTGCAATCATGTCCACACATCTGAAAACAGTTTAGCTCGTTACAGAAGCTACAAAACTGACCTTCCTTTGAGCAGATTGAGTTTCTGGAGCATCACATTTGTGGGGTCAATTAAACGCTCAAAATGGCCAGAAAAAGAGAACTTTCATCTGAAACTCGACAGTCTATTCTTGTTCTTAGAAATTAAAGCTATTCCACAAAATTGTTTCGGTGACCCCAAACTTTTGAACAGTAGTGTGTCTATATATATATATATATATATATATATATATATATATATATATATATATATATATATATATATATATATATATATATATATATATTCCAAGCGCGATGACGTCACGTTATCGATGGGAAAATACATTTTTAGACAATATGATTTGGCTGAGCGGCTAGGAGACACCGAGAGTAACAAGCAGTAGACAATGGATTAGAAAGGACAGATTTGAAAAAATTATAATTAAAAAAAAAATATATATATATATACAGTACAGGCCAAAAGTTTGGACACACCTCATTTCAATGCGTTTTCTTTATTTTCATGACTATTTACCTTGTAGATTGTCACTGAAGGCATCAAAACTATGACACCTGCGAAGTGAAAACCATTTCAGGTGACTACCTCTTGAAGCTCATTGAGAGAATGCCAAGAGCGTGCAAAGCAGTAATCAGAGCAAAGGGTGGCTATTTTGAAGAAACTAGAATATAAAACATGTTTTCGGTTATTTCACCTTTTTTTGTTAAGTACATAACTCCACATGTGTTCAATCATAGTTTTGATGCCTTCAGTGACAAGTCATAAATTGTACTTTTTGAAACCGATACCGATAATTTCCGATATTACATTTTAAAGCATTTATCAGCCGATAATATCGGCAGTCCGATATTATCGGACATCTCTAGTCTGTACCAAATTGTGAGGCGTTGCTCTCAGATATGCCATCTCTCTCAGTTGGTTGTGTAGTTTATAGTAGTCGGGCTAAGAAGAATACCTCTTGTGCTTTCGTGCTTGGTGGCGGTTAAACGTTTGTTTTGGTTGTTATGAACTTCAGCTGTAGCGTTTAAATCTCACATTAGCGGCCCTCATACGTTTCCACGTGTGATGCGGAGCGCTAAATCATTCACATGGAGGCCTTGGTCAGCTGAATACAAATGAGGATACAGTGGGTGCTCCGTCTGTCCCTCAGGGGGTGTACAGGAATAGATGTGAGAAAAGCACAGTTTGATTGATGCCGCTACACTCTGAGTAATGACTGGTTCAGAGGTCAAACTACTTCAGCGGCATGCATTATATCATTAATTACAGACATCAATAAACAATAGGACACGGCACATATGTTTCAAGCGTGTCTACCCAGCTGCATTATTTCACAATTAGTCACCGCTATGGCGCAGATTGAAGAAAGAAAAAAAAAAAAAAAAAAAAAGACAGTCTGCACCCGAGCGCTGTTGATCGCATCAGGATATTGCTGGGGAAAACTGTGGCGTAGTAATTACACGTGATAATAGCAGCACATTCAGATTTCACAGTTACATATGCAATTAAAATATTATTCATTACCTCTTAAATAAAAGCGTGGTTCTGAAATCCCATTAAATTTGGGATAATTGTGCGTGTTTAATTATAAGCAGCAAGGCAGGAGGGAAGGAAGGAAGGAAGGAAGGAAAGAGAGGAAGTTTGGGAGAAAGTGAGGCACAATGTGACCTAGATATTGGGAAGAAGACATTTTGTTTTAAAAGTGACCTTGCAGGGAAACCTGGGCTCAGAATAGCTGCAGCTTTACACAACTTGCTGGAGGTCCTGCTCCAATGCAATAGAAAACACCCCCAAACTTTACACTCTTTCTGCTCATATGGAATATTCGTCGTCGTCGGCATCCTTCCGTCTCGGGAGAAGATGGGGTGGATCCAAAAAGGGGCGGGGGGTTACCTCCCACACTGCAAAAAGTCAGTGTTCAAAAACAAGACAAAAAAATACAAAAATGAGGGGTATTTTACTTGAACTAAGCAAAATTATCTATAGAACAAGAAAATTTGGCTTGTCAAAACTTTCCAAAACAAGTAAAATGAGCTAACCTCAATGAACCCAAAAATACCTTAAAATAAGTATATTCTCACTAATAACAAGTGCACTTTTCTTGGTAGAAAAAAAAAAGAGACCTTTTTGCTCAATATGTTGAAAAATATTCTTAAATGAAGTAAATGTTAGTGCCATTATCTTGACATAATGATATGCGCTCGGCATTACATTTCTTGAAACCAGCAAACTTATACTAAAACTAATTTATTGTTCTTAATGGTAAGGCAACAAGGCAACCGCTTGTTACTCTCGGGTCTCCTAGCCGCTCAGGCAAATCATATGGTCTAAAAATGCATTTTTCCATGGATAACATGACATCATCGCACCAAGTGCGTGCTCTTTCAGTGAATTAGTGCGCATATATACAGACCGGCCCCCGGCCAAAAAATTTTTTATTGGAATTTTGAAGAATTTATCTGAATGTGCATGAACTATTTCTGTTCAAAATAGTTAGAAATGTCACATGTTAAATGTTTAAAGGTCTACTGAAATGACATTTTTTTATTCAAACGGGGATAGCAGATCCATTCTATGTGTCATACTTGATCATTTCGTGATATTGCCATATTTTTGCTGAAAGGACTTAGTAGAGAACAACGACGATAAAGATCGCAACTTTTGGTATCTGATAAAAAAAAGCCTTGCCCCTACCGGAAGTAGTGTGACGACACCGGGGGAAGGACTGCTCATATTTTCCTATTGTTTACACCAGCAGCGAGAGAGATTCGGACCGGGGAAAGCGACGATTACCCCATTAATTTGAGCGAGGATGAAAGATTTGTGGATGAGGAACGTCAGAGTGAAGGACTAGAGTGCAGTGCAAGACATATCTTTTTTCGCTCTGATAGTAACTTAGGTACAAGCTGGCTCATTGGATTCCACACTTTCTCCTTTTTCTATTGTGGATCACGGATTTGTATTTTAAACCACCTCGGATACTATATCCTCTTGAAAATGAGAGTCGAGAACGCAAAATGGACATTCACAGTGACTTTTATCTCCACGACAATACATTGACGAAACACTTTAGCTACGGAGCTAACGTGATAGCATCGTGCTTAACTGCATATAGAAACAAAATAATTAAATCCCTGACTGGAAGGATAGACAGAAGATCAACAATACTATTAAACCATGGACATGTAACTACACGGTTAATGCTTTCCAGCTTGGCGAAGGTTAACAATGCTGTTGCTAACGACGCCATTGAAGCTAACTTAGCAACCGGACCTCACAGAGCTATGCTAAAAACATTAGCTATCCACCTACGCCAGCCAGCCCTCATCTGCTCATCAACACCCGTGCTCGCCTGCGTTCCAGCGATCGACGGTGCGACGAAGGACTTCACCCGATCACAGATGCGGTTGGCGAGACGGAGGAAGTTAAGGTGAGTTCGACGGCTAGCGCGTCTGCTATCCATCTCTGTCTTCCTGGTTGTGTTGCTGTAGGCCGCCGCTAATACACCGATCCCACCTACAACTTTCTTCTTTGTAGTCTCCATTGTTCATTAAACAAATTCCAAAAGATTCACCAACACAGATGTCCAGAATACTGTGGAATTTTGAAATGAAAACAGAGCTTTTTTGTATTGTATTCAATGGGGTACCAATACTTCCGCATCAACTGATTCCGTCACGCGCATACGTCATCATCTCTAGACGTTTTCAACCGGAGGTGTGGCAGGAAATTTAAAATTGCAATTTATAAGTTACCCCGGCCGTATTGGCATGTGTTGCAATGTTAAGATTTCATCATTGATATAAAAACAATAAGACTGCGTGGTCGGTAGTAGTGGCTTTCAGTAGGCCTTTAAATATTAACTGTCAGTTTACTGTACTGTGCCAACTGTACTACTATATGAGTACGTCTTTTCTATTGTTTCATTGAAAATAAAACAGCAAAGTCCATTTGGCTGTCATCCGTTTTAAATATGAGACACAATTGTGTCAAAGTCAGGATTTGTTTGTTCATGCTTGAAATAAGAAATTATTACTTTAAAAAAGTAGTTTTATACTTGTGAGTGTTGATGACACAGCTTTGCAACAGTTGATATTCTAGTTTCAAGCATGTTTTACTCAATATAGGTCATCAAATCTCAGCAACAAGCTGTAATATCTTACTGAGATCATTTAGGACCAAAACACTTAAAACAAGTAAAACACTCTAACATAATAGTGAGAAGAATTATCTTATCAGACAGAAAATAAGCAAATATCACCCTTATTTGAGATATTTCATCTTACTTAGATTTTAGTTTTTGCAGTGCACGGACGGAGATGGCCCGTGGCATCTGTTTCCTTCGCCAATCGGATGGGCTTAGAACCGGTATCTGCTGGACTGACCTCTCCAGTGGATCTACATGGCCTGGGCATGGAACTATGGAGGGCAAGCTGTTGTCCAGGCAGCAAGCCCCCCCTCTCCGCATGGCTGGTGGATCCAAGGGAGCGACGAGTGTCGATACAACTTGGCACCAGCGACGCCGCAAGAGTTGCCGGAATGACGCTACAACATCAAACCGCCTTCAGGACTCCGGCTCCTGATTTTCTGTCGGGGTTTACTTCCTTAGCCTTACCCTCAAGTGGGTTGACCGCAAGGCAGCGGCTGTTTTGAGATTGGATATTTCCTTCTCCTAGATGGGCTGCCTTACCAGGTTGACGAGCCCCATCTGCCCGAATGCGGCAGGTAGCACGTGGGTACATCTTACCCGTGGCGGTATAAGCCCGACCTGACTATATATTATACTGGTCATATTGTGGCATTTTAGTACTATTTTACAATGTGCTGTGAAAACAAAAAAATTTGTTCACCCTGTACACCTCAGACTTCCAGTATAGTTCCAGGTCCTGCCACCTGCAGAAATACTCTGATGACTCTGCCGTGGTCGGGTGTATCGGAGAGGGACAGGAATTGGGAGTACAGGACACTGATCGCTGACTTTGTGGAGTGGACTCAGGCGAACCATCTGGTCCTTAATGTGGACAAGACCAAGGAGCTGGTCTTCGACTTCAAGAAGAGAATGACCCCTGTAGAGCCCATTAAAATCCAAGGTTGGGAGGTGGCAGTAGTGGGTCAGTACAAGTACCTGGGAGTCCACTTGAACAGCAGACTGGACTGGAAGGACAACAGCAAAGCTGCATACAAGAAGGGCATGAGCAGACTCTTCTTCCTGAGGAAGCTTAGGTCCTTTAATGTGTGCAGCAAGCTGTTGGAGATCTATTTTCAGTCTGTTGTGGCCAGTGCCCTGTACTTTGCAGTGGTTTGTTGGCGGAGCAGCACCAGCAAAAGGGACTTAAACCGGATTGACAAACTGATCCGGACTATTGGCACGCAGTTGGAGGCATTTGTGTCAGTGAGGGACAGGAGGACACTGTAAAAAACTGCTGGCCATCATGGACAATCCTGCCCACCCACTCCACCTGATAATTAAAGGCCTACTGAAATGATTTTTTAAAATTTAAACGGGGATAGCAGATCCATTCTATGTGTCATACTTGATCATTTCGCGATCTTGCCATATTTTTGACGAAAGGATTTAGTAGAGAACAACGACGATAAAGGTCGCAACTTTTGGTCGCTGATAAAAAAAAGCCTTGCCTGTACCGGAAGTAGCGTGACGTCACCAGAGGAAGGACTCCTCATATTCTACCATTGTTTTCAATGGAGCGAGAAAGATTCGGACCGAGAAAGCGACGATTACCCCATTAATTTGAGCGAGGATGAAAGATTCGTGGATGAGGAAAGTGAGAGTGAAGGAAAAGAGTGCAGTGCAGGACGTATCTTTTTTTCGCTCTGACCGTAACTTAGGTAAAAGGGCTCATTGGGTTCCACACTTTCTCCTTTTTCTATTGTGGATCACGGATTTGTATTTTAAACCACCTCGGATACTATATCCTCTTGAAAATGAGAGTCGAGAACGCGAAATGGACATTCACAGTGACTTTTATCTCCACGACAATACATCGGTGAAGCACTTTAGCTACGGAGCTAACGTGATAGCATCGTGCTTAAATGCAGATAGAAACAAAAGAAATAAGCCCCTGACTGGAAGGATAGACAGAAAATCAACAATACTATTAAACCATGGACATGTAAATAGACGGTTAATGCTTTCCAGCCTGGCGAAGCTTAACAATGCTGTTGCTAACGACGCCATTGAAGCTAACTTAGCAACAGGACCTCACAGAGCTATGATAAAAACATTAGCGCTCCACCTACGCCAGCCAGCCCTCATCTGCTCATCAACACCCGTGCTCACCTGCGTTCCAGCGATTGACGGAGCGACGAAGGACTTCACCCGATCATCGATGCGGTCGGCGGCTAGCGTCGGATAGCGCGTCTGCTATCCAAGTCAAAGTCCTCCTGGTTGTGTTGCTGCAGCCAGCCGCTAATACACCGATCCCACCTACAGCTTTCTTCTTTGCAGTCTTCATTGTTCATTAAACAAATTGCAAAAGATTCACCAACACAGATGTCCAGAATACTGTGGAATTTTGAGATGAAAACAGAACATTTTTGTATTGGATACAATGTGGCCGAATACTTCCGTTTAACTATTGACGTCACACGCATACGTCATCATACATAGACGTTTTCAACCGGAAGTTTAGCGGGAAATTTAAAATTGCACTTTATAAGTTAACCCGGCCGTATTGGCATGTGTTGCAATGTTAAGATTTCATCATTGATATATAAACTATCAGACTGCGTGGTCGGTAGTAGTGGCTTTCAGTAGGCCTTTAAATCTTACATTCAAATTTATTATTGCTACTCTTAAAGGGGAACTGTATTATGGGGGGGAAATGTTGCCAATCATTCACAATCATTATGAAAGACAAGACCACGGGTCTTTTTTTTAGTATCCAAAAGATGATAAAAAATGCTTTCAAAATGCGGCTAATGGGAGTCACTATTGTAGCCTTGAAAGCCCTCTAAAACAACTTCAAAACCCTCCAACTTTTTATATACTGTCACGTTGGGGTCGCATCTTTATGCGGGGTCGTTCTCCCAAGATGGACAACTCCGGACGAAAGCGTGAGGCAGGAGATGATTTATTTCTCATAAATCATACACCGTAGATACAAGCAGACAAAAACAAAACAAAAGGAAAATGTGCCGATTGCACGGGAAGCTGAGGTAACCACTTGGGACAGGAATCAAGAGCTAGAAAACAAGAATACCCACTTAGCTGTTGCCTTCAGCAAACAAGGAAGCCAGACTGAGCGTGGCGAGCAAGGTGAATAAAAAGCTCTCTGATTAGTGGTTGACAGCAGCTGAGCGTGCCGACCACTAACCAGAGGCAGGTGAACCCAATTAATCCCCATGGAAACTAAAACAAACCCAGAGGTGCACAAACAGGAACTAAGGGAGTCCAAAACTAACAAATCAAATCAAATCAACTTTATTTATAAAGCACATTTAAAATTTACCACAGGGGTAGCCAAAGTGCTGTACAATGGGGAGGTTAAAAGATAATACGAGAACCGAGCAAACACAACACAACACAAACAGAACACGATAAAAAATAAATAAATAAAATATAAAAACATGAAAACAGGTTCACAGCAGGTGTATTATGGGGCGCCAATGCAGGATGGATATCACTCAGTGTTAAAAGCCATGGAATAAAAGTATGTTTTTAAGAGAGATTTAAAACAGGAAGAGAGGAGGCTTGTCTAACACTAAGAGGTAGGTCGTTCCAGAGCTTGGGAGCAGCAGCAGCGAAAGCTCTGTCACCTCTAAGCTTCAGCCTTGTGTCCGGGACCGTCAGTAGCAGCTGATCGGCTGATGTTAGGGAACATAACAAAACATGATCCGGGCCACGGATCATGACATACACACACTATATATATATATATATAAGGTAGTAACAGATATGTCCATAACAATAAGTAATATGTTCAATATTTAACGTATCTTGGCCATTTTATGCATTACCGTAACTTCTTTCCTCAGCACATTTATTTCCGTTTCCATAGCAACTTACTTCCGAATTCCAGCAACTTCCCTACTTCCGGAAACAAAAGTGAGTGTGTTGTAATCATGGCAGACTTGGGAATAGACAACAAAGTTGAATATTTTTGGACATATGAGGATTCACAACCTTATGTTTTTGAACCTGATTATACGCAGAATGAACTGCTGCTTATAGAAGCGAGCACAGAGAAGAGGGTGAAATGTTGGAGCACGCGCAAGACAAGCAAGTGCGGTCGGCGTTACTAATGTTGTATTATATAACGCCGGTATTACGAACACTGCTTAGCTCATGTATCCATGTACAATACCAAAACCAGTGAAGTTGACACGTGTAATTTGTAAATAAAAACAGAATACAATGATTTGCAAATCCTTTTCAACTTATATTCAATTGAATAGACTGCAAAGACAAGATATTTCATGTTCCAACTGAGAAACTACTTTTTTTTTTTGCAAATAATCATTCACTTAGAATTTAATGGCAGCAACACATTGCAAAAAAGTTGGCACAGGAGCATTTTTACCACTGTGTTACATGGCCTTTCCTTTTAACAACACTCAGTAAATGTTTGGGAACGTTTGAGACACATTTTTGAAGCTTCTCAGGTGGCATTCTTTCCCATTCTTGCTTGATGTACAGCTTAAGTTGTTCAACAGTCCGGGGGTCTCCGTTGTGCTATTTTAGGCTTCATAATGCACCACGCATTTTCAATGGGAGACAGGTCTGGACTACAGGCAGGCCAGTCTAGTACCCGCACTCTTTTACTATGAAGCCACGTTGATGTAACACGTGGCTTGGTATTGTCTTGATGAAATAAGCAGGGGCGTCCATGATAACGTTGATTGGATGGCAGCATATGTTGCAGTTCGGATGGCTCTTTTCTTCTTTGGTCCGGAGGACTCGACGTCCACAGTTTCCGAAAACAATTTGAAATGTGGCCTCGTCAGACCACAGTACACTTTTCCACTTTGCATCAGTTCATCTTAGATGAGCCGGCGGCGTTTCTGGGTGTTGTTGATAAATGGATTTTGCTTTGCATAGTAGAGTTTTAACTTGCACTTACAGATGTAGCGACGGACTGTAGTTACTGACAGTGGTTTTCTGAAGTGTTCCTGAGCCCATGTGGTGATATCCTTTACACACTGATGTCTCTTTTTGATGCAGTACCACCTAAGGGATCCATGGGCATTTAGTGTCGGTTTTCAGCCTTGCTGCTTACGTGCAGTGATTCTCTGAACCTTTTGATGATATTACGGACCGTAGATGGCGAAATCCCTAAATTCCTTGCAATAGCTGGTTGAGAAATGTTGTTCTTAAACTGTTCGACATTTTGCTCAGGCATTTGTTCACAAAGTGGTGACCCTCGCCCCATCCTTGTTTGTTTCATGGAAGCTGCTTTTATACCCAATCATGGCACCCACCTGTTCCCAATTTGCCTGTTCACCTGTGGGATGTTCCAAATAATTGTTTGATGAGCATTCCTCAACTTTCTCAGTCTTTTTTTGCCACTTATACCATCTTTTTTTAAATATGTTGCAGGCATCAAATTCCAAATGAGCTAATATTTGCAAAAAAGAACAGTTTTCCAGTTCAAACGTTAAGTATCTTGTCTTTGCAGTCTATTCAATTGAATATAAGTTGAAAAGGATTTAAATGATAAATGGGTTATACTTGTATAGCGCTTTTCTACCTTCAAGGTACTCAAAACGCTTTGACAGTATTTCCACATTCACCCATTCACACACACATTCACACACTGATGGAGGGAGCTGCCATGCAAGGCGCTAACCAGCACCCATCAGGAGCAAGGGTGAAGTGTCTTGCCCAAGGACACAACGGACGTGACTAGGATGGTAGAAGGTGGGGATTGAACCCCAGTAGCCAGCAACCCTCCGATTGCTGGCACAGCCACTCTACCAACTTCGCCACGCCGTCTGCAAAGTATTGTATTCTGTTTTTATTTACCATTTACACAACGTGCCAACTTCACTGGTTTTGGGTTTTGTATAATTATTACTTTTACTGGGTGGCTTGTTGATTAGATTGAGCATTGTTGTCACCTAACTACCATATTTTTCGGAGTATAAGTCGCTCCGGAGTATAAGTCGCACCGGCCGAAAATGCATAATAAAGAAGGGAAAAAAAACATATATAAGTCGCACTGGAGTATAAGTCGCATTTTTGGGGGACATTTATTTGATAAAAGCCAACACCAAGAATAGACATTTGAAAGGCAATTTAAAATAAATAAAGAATAGTGAACAACAGGCTGAATAAGTGTACGTTATATGAGGCATAAATAACCAACTGAGAACGTGCCTGGTATGTTAACGTAACATATTATGGTAAGAGTCATTCAAATAACTATAACATATAGAACATGCTATACGTTTACCAAACAATCTGTCACTCCTAATCGCTAAATCCCAAGAAATCTTATATGTCTAGTCTCTTACGTGAATGAGCTAAATAATATCATTTGATATTTTACGCTAATGTGTTAATAATTTCACACATAAGTCGCTCCTGAGTATAAGTCGCACCCCCTGCCAAACTATGAAAAAAACTGCGATTTATAGTCCGAAAAATACGGTATAGGCGTTTGTATTGTTCTAACATGAAGACTAAAGTGTACAGACTAATGAAAATCTCCCCTGCCATCTTACTGCGACCCTCCAGGGAGTTCCGACCCACTTTTTAAGTAACACAGAGTAAAATGCCAGAACCACATTCCTAGATTACTTCCTGGGCTAACACAGATACACTTCTTCCCTTATTTAAAACACCAGCAATCTTACACGACAACTGGATTTTTGCCCACAGCTCCTCTTTGGCCTGCCTGTAAAAATGCTTGGGCGGTGTGACATCCACCCCCACCACCCGCGGGCTCCTCGAGAGCAGCTCGGCTCGAGCCGCTGGCTCCAACCTGCAGGCAGCCGCAGGACAGCCCAAGCGGAGCTGTCTGCCACTCCTGTGCTTCATTAGGAAACAAAATATAAGGTTTCCACTCCATTAGGAATGACTTTAGGAGTGAAAGCACATAAGACGGCGACTCACCTCATCAACAATGCATTGCAATAACGCGCGGAGGATGAATGAGTCTAAGCGGAGAGGGAGAGCGAGGGAACGGCATGAGTCTAAGCGGAGAGGGAGAGCGAGGGAACGGCATTAGCTTGTGTACAATATCTTTGGAGTGGAGAAAGAAAAATCATTAATGCAATAAAATGTGGTCAGATTAATCAAATGGCTCCAACTCCTATGAAAATATTACAGGGGGAGAGTTTTCTATTACATCTAATGGTATCTAATCTAATAGTGGCAGTTAGAGCCTTGGTCCATCTATTTATTGTGAAACACAATTTGGGAAGTTTAAAGGGAAGCACTGAAGCATGGGCGTCAGGAACATAGGCGGAGATCTTTTGCAGCTATTTCCCCTTCCCGCGACTCATAAAAGCTTACCATTAAAGAGTGCAGGTCAAGGGATGAAACAGTGGGGAGAGGTGCTACGTAATTAGCGTGTAGTGTTGTAACCATACCAATATTTTGGTACTTTTTGGTACTTTTCTAAATAAAGGGGACCACAAAGAATTGCATTACTGTCTTTAATTTTAACAAAAAATCTCAGGGTACATGAAACATATGTTTCTTATTGCAAGTTTGTCCTTAAAGGCCTACTGAAATGAATTTTTTAAATTTAAACGGGGATAGCAGATCCATTCTATGTGTCATACTTGATCATTTCGCGATATTGCCATATTTTTGCTGAAAGGATTTAGTATAGAACAGGGGTCGGCAACCCGCGGCTCCGGAGCCGCATGCGGCTCCTTGACCACTCTGATGCGGCTCAGCTACATACATGCCGACGCCCCCGATTTTCCCAGGAGACTTATGGATCTCAGTGTCTCTCATAGATTACTCCCAGGGTAAAAATAATCATATTTCCACTCTAATTACTAAATAAAGGATGTGCCCTAATTGCACTACAGTAATTGTCCTCTATAGCATTTACATACAGCGCGCCAGTCCAGCCACATGTTGTATGTTGTTATTACTTGCACACACAGGAGACAGCAAAGCATACTTACTCATCAGCCACACAGCTTACACTGACGGTAGCCGTACCGTATCAAACAACTTTAACATTGTTACGTTACAAATATGCGCCACACTGTGAACCCACACCAAAAAAGAATGAAAAACACATTTCTGGAGAACATCCCACTGTAACACAACATAAACACAACACAACCATTACCCAGAATCCCATGCAGCCCTAACTCTTCCGGTCTACATTATACACCCCCGCTACCACAACCCCCCCACACATCAAACCCCCCCCCCCCTCCCCCTCTCCGTGCGTTGGTTGAGCGGAAGAGTTAGGGCTGCATGGGATTCTGGGTATTGGTACCGTCAGTGTAAGATGTGTGGCTGCTGACCTAGTACGCCTTGCTGTCACTTACGTGAGCAAACTGAAACTGCATTCTACATGTGGTCGAGCAGGTACACTATTAGGGCAGACTGTAGAGGGTGCCAAATGTAGTGTCATCACGCTCTGATATTCGGGAGTCTCCCGGGAAAAATGAGAGGGTTGGCAAGTATGATGCTGTCAAGCGCCAATTATTCAAAACTCGCGGGCTGCACTAACATCAAATTTCCACATGAAAGTGTGTGACGGTGCGTGTGTCTGAGACCCCTGGTTAACATAGCACAAAGCATTTAAGCTCTGTATGCGGTGTTTTTCATTTTAAATTTAATTTTTTTTTTTTGTGGCTCCCATTACTTTCTTTAATTCGTGAAACTTGCCAAAATGGCTCTTTGAGTGGTAAAGGTTGCCGACCCCTGGTATAGAACAACGACGATAAAGATCGCAACTTTTGGTATCTGATAAAAAAAAGGCTTGCCCCTACCGGAAGTAGCGTGACGTAGTCAATTGAACATATACGCAAAGTTCCCTATTGTTTACAATGATGGCCGCATGAAGTGAGAGAGATTCGGACCGAGAAAGCGACAATTTCCCCATTAATTTGAGCGAGGATGAAAGATTTGTGGATGAGTAAAGTGCAAGTGAAGGACTAGTGGGGAGTGGACGCGATTCAGATAGGGAAGATGCTGTGAGAGCCGGGGGTGACCTGATATTCAGCTGCGAATGACTACAACAGTAAATAAACACAAGACATATATATACTCTATTAGCCACAACACAACCAGGCTTATATTTAATATGCCACAAATTAATCCTGCATAAAAACACCTCAGTGTTTGTTATGCTAGCTCCTAGCTCCTATGCTAGCTCCTAGCTCCATATAAGCCGCCAATCCAATTCAAACACCTGCACAACACACACAATCACTCAGCCCAAAAGACCGTTCACCTAACCCAAGGTTCATAAAGCTTATATATTTAAACAAAATAACGTACGTGACGCGCACGTACTGGCAAGCGATCAAATGTTTGGAAGCGCAGCTGCTACTCACGGTACCTGATATTCATCTGGGAATGACTAAAACAGTAAATAAACACAAGACATATATATATACTCCATTAGCCACAACACAACCAGGCTTATATTTAATACGCCACAAATTAATCCTGCATAAAAACACCTACGTGTTTGTTATGCTAGCTCCTAGCTCCTCTGCTAGCTCCTAGCTCCATAGAACACGCCAATACAATTCAAACACCTGATCAACACACACAATCACTCAGCCCAAAAGACTGTTCACCTAACCCAAGGTTCACAAAGCTTACATATTTAAACAAAGTTACGTACGTGACACGCACGTACGATCAAGCGATCAAATGTTTGGAAGCCAAAGCTGCGTACTCACGGTAGCACGTCTGCGTCTTTGTCATCCAAATCAAAGTAATCCTGGTAAGAGTCTGTGTTGTCCCAGTTCTCTACAGGCGTCTGTGTATCGAAGTCAAAAGTCCTCCTGGTTAGAGTCTCTGTTATCCGAGTTCTTCGATTTTGACTGCATCTTTCGGGAATGTAAACAATGAAACACCGGCTGTGTTGTGTTGCTGACTTCCCTCGCAAAATACGTCCGCTTTGCACCGAGAACTTTCTTCTTTGCTTGCTCAGCTTCTTTCTCCATAATGCAATGAACAAATTGCAACAGATTCACCAACACAGATGTCCAGAATACATCCAGAATGAGATGAAAACAGCTATTTCATATTGGCTTCAATGTGGAAGCCATACCCGTGTTCGCCGGGCTACGTCACGCGCATACGTCATCCTCAGAGGCGTTTCGAACCGGAAGTTTAGCGGCAAATTTAAAATTGCACTTTATAAGTTAACCCGGCCGTATTGGCATGTGTTGCAATGTTAAGATTTCATCATTGATGTATAAACTATCAGACTGCGTGGTCGGTAGTAGTGGCTTTCAGTAGGCCTTTAAAGGCCTACTGAAATGATTTTTTTAAATTTAAACGGGGATAGCAGATCCATTCATACTTTTATGAATGGATCAAGTATTGTCATACTTGATCATTTCGCGATATTGCCATATTTTTGCTGAAAGGATTTAGTAAAGAACATCGACGATAAAGTTCGCAACTTTTGGTCGCTGATAAAAAAAGCCTTGCCTGTACCGGAAGTAGCGTGACGTCACAGGTTGAAGGGCTCCTCACATTTCCCCATTGTTTACACCAGCAGCGAGAGCGATTCGGACCAAGAAAGCGACGATTACCCCATTAATTTGAGCCAGGATGAAAGATTCGTGGATGAGGAACGTGAGAGTAAAGGACTAGAGTGCAGTGCAGGACGTATCTTTTTTCACTCTGACCGCAACTTAGGTAAAAGGGCTCATTGGATTTCACACTTTCTCCTTTTTCTATTGTGGATCACGGCTTTGTATTTTAAACCACCTCGGATACTATATCCTCTTGAAAATGAGAGTCGAGAATGCGAAATGGACATTCACAGTGACTTTTATCTCCACGACAATACATCGGCGAAGCTCTTTAGCTATGGAGCTAACGTGATAGCATGGTGCTTAAATGCAGATAGAAACAGACGAAATAAGCCCCTGACTGGAAGGATAGACAGAAGATCAACAATACTACCAAACTCTGGACCTGTAACCACACGGTTAATGCTTTCCAGCCTGGCAAAGCCTAGCAATGCTGTTGCTAACGACGCCATTGAAGCTAACTTAGCTACGGGACCTCGACAGAGCTATGCTAAAAACATTAGCTCTCCACCTACGCCAGCCCTCATCTGCTCATCAACACCCGTGCTCACCTGCGTTCCAGCGATCGACGGCGCGACGAAGGACTTCACCCGATAATCAATGTGGTCGGCGGCTAGCGTCGGATAGCGCGTCTGCTATCCAACTCAAAGTCCTCCTGGTTGTGTTGCTGCAGCCAGCCGCTAATACACCGATCCCACCTACAGCTTTCTTCTTTGCAGTCTCCATTGTTAATTGAACAAATTGCAAAAGATTCACCAACACAGATGTCCAGAATACTGTGGAATTTTGCGATGAAAACAGAGCTGTTTGTATTGGGATACAATGTGTCCGAATACTTCCGTTTCAACCATTGACGTCACGCGCGTACGTCATCATACATAGACGTTTTCAACCGGAAGTTTCTCGGGAAATTTAAAATTGCACTTTATAAGTTAACCCGGCCGTATTGGCATGTGTTGCAATGTTAAGATTTCATCATTGATATATAAACTATCAGACTGCGTGGTCGGTAGTAGTGGCTTTCAGTAGGCCTTTAATAGAGTCTTCCACATACAGACGAGGAGATGAAGCACAATGTTAATTTCACAGTGCAGTTTCACTAACTGCCAGGTTGCATGAAAATGAATGTCTGCCGAAAAATCATTGTCAGAGAGAGAGAGAGAGAGGGAGAGATATAGAGGAATAGAGAGAGAACAAACAACGACGACCCTTGTATCTTGACAGAATCGGAGAAAAGCATCATTCCCACGCCGCACATCTCTAGCGAGAGTCTCCGTGAAGGATCTCATTTTCAATTAAAATCTCATTTGCTTGCAAGCTGAAGTGAAATCATGTTGTGAATTAGCGCATGGATTTACATATTGGGAAGTGTGCCAGTTTGCTCCACTTTACCTTAAAGATGGATTCTTTAACAAGAAAAAAGGCATTGATGGCACGGGAGCAATGATGCGTGCGGGTGAGGAAACATTTACCAACATCCAGCTACAATCTACAACTGGATTGTGAACCAGCGAGTGGGAACGTTTGCTTTACTCATGCAGAGAAGAAAGAAATTAGTTTCTGCAAAAGTTTCGGATAAAATGGAAAAAGGTCACAAGGACTTTTTCAACACTGTAAGATTGCTGGTGCATAAAAGTAAAAATAAAAAAACGGTTTAATATTGATACTGTTGTTGATATTATTCATTTTTGTTTGACTACTTGTTGCTCTGTTGATTGTTATTCTGAATGTTTTGGAATTATTATTGTGTATTATTTTGTTGGACTGATTAATAAAAAAAAGTTGTACTAGTGCTGTCAAATTATTAAATGTTTTGAATCACATGAATTACACTTTTGAATTATGATTAATCATGGGTTAATACTTGCTTGCATTATTAAAAAAAACAACTTAAAAACCACCCCAATATTTTGGGTAATGGAGCATGTGCGGCCTTAATAAAATATGTGATTAAAGGCCT